>NW_027034882.1:0-9058 GCF_034236695.1 Oncorhynchus nerka | reverse complement strand
GTAGGCATAGGCTACTATCAGGATATCATTCTGCCAGGTAGGCATAGGCTACTATCAGGATATCATTCTGCCAGGTAGGCATAGGCTACTATCAGGATATCATTCTGCCAGGTAGGCATGGGCTACTATCAGGATATCATTCTGCCAGGTAGGCATAGGCTACTATCAGGATATCATTCTGCCAGGTAGGCATAGGCTACTATCAGGATATCATTCTGCCAGGTAGGCATAGGCTACTATCAGGATATCATTCTGCCAGGTAGGCATGGCTACTATCGGGATATCATTCTGCCAGGTAGGCATAGGCTACTATCAGGATATCATTCTGCCAGGTAGGCATAGGCTACTATCAGGATATCATTCTGCCAGGTAGGCATAGGCTACTATCAGGATATCATTCTGCCAGGTAGGCATAGGCTACTATCAGGATATCCATTCTGCCAGGTAGGCATAGGCTACTGCATTCAGGTAGGCACTAGGCTACTATCAGGATATCATTCTGCCAGGTAGGCATAGGCTACTATCAGGATATCATTCTGCCAGGTAGGCATAGGCTACTATCAGGGAAGTATCATTCTGCCAGGTAGGCATAGGCTACTATCGGAGTATCATTCTGCCAGAGTAGGCACCCAGGCTACTATCCGGGATAACTCATTCTGCCAGGTAGGCATAGGCTACTATCAGGATATCATTCTGCCAGGTAGGCATAGGCTACTATCAGGATATCATTCTGCCAGGTAGGCATAGGCTACTATCGGGATATCATTCTGCCAGGTAGGCATAGGCTACTATCGGGATATCATTCTGCCAGGTAGGCATAGGCTACTATCGGGATATCATTCTGCCAGGTAGGCACCAAGAGCTACTATCGGGATATCATTCTGCCAGGTAGGCATAGGCTACTATCGGGATATCATTCTGCCAGGTAGGCAGGCTGCTATCGGGATATCATTCTGCCAGGTAGGCATAGGCTACTATCAGGATATCATTCTGCCAGGTAGGCATAGGCTACTATCAGGATATCATTCTGCCAGGTAGGCATAGGCTACTATCAGGATATATTCTGCCATTAGGCTACTATCAGGATATCATTCTACCAGGTAGGCATAGGCTACTATCAGGATATCATAGGCTACTATCAGGATATCATTCTGTCAGGTAGGCATAGGCTACTATCAGGATATCATTCTGCCCCGGGTAGGCATAGGCTACTATCAGGATATCATTCTGCCAGGTAGGCATAGGCTATATCAGGATATCATTCTGCCAGGTAGGCATAGGCTACTATCAGGATATCATTCTGCCAGGTAGGCATAGGCTACTATCAGGATATCATTCTGCCAGGTAGGCATAGGCTACTATCAGGATATCATTCTGCCAGGTAGGCTACTACTATCAGGATATCATTCTGCCAGGTAGGCATAGGCTACTATCAGGATATCATTCTGCCAGGTAGGCATAGGCTACTATCAGGATATCATTCTGCCAGGTAGGCATAGGCTACCCTATCCAGGATATCATTCTGCCGGGTAGGCATAGGCTACTATTAGGATATCATTCTGCCAGGTAGGCATAGGCTACTATCAGGATATCATTCTGCCAGGTAGGCATAGGCTACTATCAGGATATCATTCTGCCAGGTAGGCATAGGCTACTATCAGGATATCATTCTGCCAGGTAGGCATAGGCTACTATCAGGATATCATTCTGCCAGGTAGGCATAGGCTACTATCAGGATATCATTCTGCCAGGTAGGCATAGGCTACTATCAGGATATCATTTAGGCTGCCAGGTAGGCATAGGCTACTATCAGGATATCATTCTGCCAGGTAGGCATAGGCTACTATCAGGATATCATTCTGCCAGGTAGGCATAGGCTACTATCGGGATATCATTCTGCCAGGTAGGCATAGGCTACTATCGGGATATCATTCTGCCAGGTAGGCATAGGCACTATCGGGATATCATTCTGCCAGGTAAGGCATAGGCTACTATCAGGGATATCATTCTGCCAGGTAGGCAGGCTACTATCAGGATATCATTCTGCCAGGTAGGCATAGGCTACTATCGGGATATCATTCTGCCAGGTAGGCATAGGCTACTATCGGGATATCATTCTGCCAGGTAGGCATAGGCTACTATCGGGATATCATTCTGCCAGGTAGGCATAGGCTACTATCGGGATATCATTCTGCCAGGTAGGCATAGGCTACTATCGGGATATCATTCTGCCAGGTAGGCATAGGCTACTATCAGGATATCATTCTGCCAGGTAGGCATAGGCTACTATCAGGATATCATTCTGCCAGGTAGGCATAGGCTACTATCAGGATATCATAGGCTACTATCAGGATATCATTCTGCCAGGTAGGCATAGGCTACTATCAGGATATCATTCTGCCAGGTAGGCATAGGCTACTATCAGGATATCATTCTGCCAGGTAGGCATAGGCTACTATCAGGATATCATTCTGCCAGGTAGGCATAGGCTACTATCAGGATATCATTCTGCCAGGTAGGCATAGGCTACTATCAGGATATCATTCTGCCAGGTAGGCATAGGCTACTATCAGGATATCATTCTGCCAGGTAGGCATAGGCTACTATCAGGATATCATTCTGCCAGGTAGGCATAGGCTACTATCAGGATATCATTCTGCCAGGTAGGCATAGGCTACTATCAGGATATCATTCTGCCAGGTGACATAGGCTACTATCAGGATATCATTCTGCCAGGTAGGCATAGTACTATCAGGATATCATTCTGCCAGGTAGGCATAGGCTACTATCAGGATATCATTCTGCCAGGTAGGCATGAGCTATATCAGGATATCATTCTGCCAGGTAGGCATAGGCTACTATCAGGATATCATTCTGCCAGGTAGGCACATAGGCTACTATCAGGATATCATTCTGCCAGGTAGGCATAGGCTACTATCAGGATATCATTCTGCCAGGTAGGCATAGGCTACTATCAGGATATCATTCTGCCAGGTAGGCATGGCTACTATCAGGGATATCATTCTGCCAGGTAGGCATAGGCTACTATCAGGATATCATTCTGCCAGGTAGGCATAGGCTACTATCGGGATATCATTCTGCCAGGTAGGCATAGGCTACTGTCGGGATATCATTCTGCCAGGTAGGCATAGATATCGGGATATCATTCTGCCAGGTAGGCATAGGCTACTATCAGGATATCATTCTGCCAGGTAGGCATAGGCTACTATCAGGATATCATTCTGCCAGGTAGGCATGAGCTACTATCAGGATATCATTCTGCCAGGTAGGCATAGGCTACTATCAGGATATCATTCTGCCAGGTAGGCATTACTATCAGGATATCATTCTGCCAGGTAGGCTAGGGCTACTATCGGGATATCATTCTGCCAGGTAGGCATAGGCTACTATCGGGATATCATTCTGCCAGGCTACTATCGGGATATCATTCTGCCAGGTAGGCATATCACTATCGGATATCATTCTGCCAGGTAGGCATAGGCTACTATCAGGATATCATTCTGCCAGGTAGGCATAGGCTACTATCGGGATATCATTCTGCCAGGTAGGCATAGGCTACTATCTGCCAGGATATCATTCTGCCAGGTAGGCATAGGCTACTATCAGGATATCATTCTGCCAGGTAGGCATAGGCTACTATCAGGATATCATTCTGCCAGGTAGGCATAGGCTACTATCAGGATATCATAGGCTACTATCAGGATATCATTCTGCCAGGTAGGCATAGGCTACTATCAGGATATCATTCTGCCAGGTAGGCATAGGCTACTATCAGGATATCATAGGCTACTATCAGGATATCATAGGCTACTATCAGGATATCATTCTGCCAGGTAGGCATAGGCTACTATCAGGATATCATTCTGCCAGGTAGGCATAGGCTACTATCAGGATATCATTCTGCCAGGTAGGCATAGGCTACTATCAGGATATCATTCTGCCAGGTAGGCATAGGCTACTATCAGGATATCATTCTGCCAGGTAGGCATAGGCTACTATCAGGATATCATTCTGCCAGGTAGGCATAGGCTACTATCAGGATATCATTCTGCCAGGTAGGCATAGGCTACTATCAGGATATCATTCTGCCAGGTAGGCATAGGCTACTATCAGGATATCATTCTGCCAGGTAGGCAGAGGCTACTATCAGGATATCATTCTGCCAGGTAGGCATAGGCTACTATCAGGATATCATTCTGCCAGGTAGGCAGAAAATATAAACGCAACAAGTTGAAATTTCATAGATAGTTCATACAAGGAAGTCAATCAATTGAAATGCATAAAATATGAAATATATATCTCACCAGTACTTTAATACGCATCGTGGGGAAAAATAAGTGGGGTTAACACTGGTTCATACGGAGCCAAATGTGGGCCAATGTAACCTCTGAAAACCCTACATACGGCGAAGAAGGGTTTGAGAGCTATGAATGTCCTTAAGTTACATAGCGTTTAATGTCTCTTCTTCTCTCTAGTTTGCAGGTCAAACAAAAGTCCCTGGGTATGTCTCACCTGTCTCAATGTGCATTGTGGGAGGTTAGTATTGACATGCAATCATTGTAGCTACTTGCAGTCGAGAGTTGGTCATCTATTTCAACAGGACCCATTCCAACTTTTAGATGCGTATGAAGGTCCATGTGACTATTGCGAAAGTGATATTGCCTTAACCGATGTAAAACTGTAGTTGAGTGCGTTGTGTTGTGTTTAATGCAGTCAACCGTTCTCTCCAGGTATGTGAATGCTCATGCTAAGCAGCACTATGAGGACAGCCAGAGTCAGGTGACGGGAGGTGCTGGTCAGAAGAGATGTGAGGAGCAGGAGAAGAAGAACGCTCAGCACCTGGTCTGCATGGACTGCAGCAGCTACAGTCTCTTCTGGTGAGTGGGCCACTTAGCTTGATAGCTGTGTTTGCTAGACTAGTAGAGGCCATTGTGCAGTGACTTTACCTGAGAAGAACTGTGGCACAGGATTCAGAAACATCTTGGCCCTTGTGTACTTATTACGGCATAGTGACTCTACTGTATACAGCCAGTCCTGTCTCTCTGTTGTCACAGGTGTGGCGTTGATCTCGCCCTGTCTCTGTCTCTGTCTCTCTCTGTGTCTCTCTCTCTCTCTCTGTGTCTCTCTCTCTCTGTGTCTCTGTCTCTCTCTCTCTCTGTGTCTCTCTCTCTCTCGCTCTGTCTCGCTCTCTCTCTCTGTGTCTCTCTCTCTCTCTCTCTCTGTGTCTCTCTCTCTCTGTGTCTCTCTCTCTCTCTCTGTGT
This sequence comes from Oncorhynchus nerka, assembly GCF_034236695.1. Taxonomy (NCBI): domain Eukaryota; kingdom Metazoa; phylum Chordata; class Actinopteri; order Salmoniformes; family Salmonidae; genus Oncorhynchus; species Oncorhynchus nerka. The sequence goes on along the minus strand of NW_027034882.1, from coordinate 3,776 downwards.
CTCTCTCTCTCTCTTTCTGTGTCTCTCCCAGCCCTCTCTGTGTCTCTCTCTCTCTTGTGTCTCTTCTCTGTCTCTTCATCTTCTCTCTCTCTCTCTGTGTCTTCTCTCTCTCTCTGTGTCTCTCTCTCTCAGCCCTCTCTCTGTGTCTCTGTGTCTCTCTCTCTCCAGTTCTCTCTCTGTGTCTCAGTGTCTCTCTCTGTGTCTCTCTCTCTGTGTCTCTCTCTCTGTGTCTCTCTCTCTGTGTCTCTCTCTCTCTGTGTGTCTTCTCTCTCTGTGTGTCTCTCTCTCTCTCTCTCTCTCTCTCTGTCTCTCAGTTCCTGTTCCCTCTTCTGGTCTCTCTCTCTCCTGTCTCTCTCTCTGTCTCTCTCTCTCTCTGTCTCTGTCTCTGTCTCTGTCTCTCTCTCTCTGGCTCTCTGTCTCTCTCTCTCTGTCTCTGTCTGTCTCTCTGTCTCTCTCTGTCTCTGTCTCTGTCTCTCTCGCTCTCTGTCTCTCCTCTCTACTCATCTCTCTCTGTCTCTCTCTCTGTCTCTCTCTCGCTCCTGTCTCTCTGTCTCTCTCTCTCTCTCTCTGTCCGTCTCTGTGCTCTCTCTGTCTCTGTCTCTGTCTCTCGCCCTCTGTCTCTCTCTCTCTGTCTCTCTGCCCTCTCTGTCTCTCCCTCTGCCTCTCTCTCCGCCTCCCTCTCTGTCTCTCTCTCATCTCTCTCTCTGTCTCTGTCTCTCTCTCTCTCTCTGTAGTTACAGGTGTGATGACTTTGTAGTGAACAGACATAAGCTAGGGACATGTGCAGAAGGTGAGAGAGCATCTACGAGCCTGGACAAGTGAGTATTCATTAACTTAGGATGACCCACAATGTCTTGTGTCATTTGGCTACTGTTTGCCAACTGGGGTAAGTTTTCACTGGGAATCAAATAGAGCAAATTGAACAGAACGTGGAGGGACCTAAACTGAATGTGTCCAAGCTAAACCTAATTTGTTTGCAAAATGGTTTCTGTTGCCAAATATTTTTGCCTAGTGTGCAACTCTCAGAATTTTAGGGCTGATCGCATTTAGTCGATCTGATTATTTGTTTGGTCGATAGGCTGTTTGCTGGTGAACAGATTGTATTTTAGCTGAGCAGTCGCCCAAAATAAGCGTAAAAATATCATGGTGTTCTGATTGGCTCCTCTGAGTGGACTGATCCATTGTGGAGGCTGTGGGGATGGTACAGTCCATCATTCTGACACATATAAGCTGAATTATGTGGTGATTATCACACTGTCAAAAAAATTAAGGGAACACTAAAATAACACATCCTCACATCTGAATGAATGATATTCTTATGAAAATACGTTTTTTTCTTTACATACCCCCTTTTTCAATCTTGGCTCATCGCTGCAACTCTAACGGGCCTGGGAAAGAAGTAACAGGTTGATAATAAAGGTTTGATCAACATTTATTATTCAAATTAAAAGCCAGCTGAATAATGGCCTTTGTGTAATGATTGAACTCTCTCACCGCTTGGGACTTTATTCTGAAGTATAAAATAACAACTACGAGCATGAGGACAGACTGTGACTGACAGCTGACTCGCACGGCCACAGTTACAAATGGTAGCTAGCTAGAAATGATTTTTTAAATTCTTACGAAGGAAAAATAGATTTCAGTTCCAGCTAGAGTGGACATCTGTCTTTATTCGTTTTTTGTATATTTAAAAAACAAACACCTTTATTCAAGTATTCAGACATTTTGCTAAGAGACTTGAAATTGAGTTCAGGTGCATCCAGTTTGACCACCATCCTCGATGGTTCTACAACTGATTAGTCACCTGTGGTAATTCAATTGATTGAACATGATTTGAGCACACACCTGTTCCAGAGTGACAGTACTGTCAGCATGAACCACAGAGGTCAAGGAATTGTCCATAGAGCTCCGAGACAGGATTGTGTCGAGGCACAGATCTGGGAAGAGTAGCAAAACATTTATGCAGCACTGAAGGTCTCCAAGAACACACTGGCCTCCAATATTCATAATGGCACGAAGTTTTGGAACCACCAAGAATCTTCCAAACTGAGCAATTGGGGAGAAGGGCCTTGGCCGGGAAGGCGACCAAGAGACCCAACTGGTAATTGGGACAGAGCTCTAGAGTTCCTCTCTGTGAAGATGGGAGAACCTTCCAGAAGCACTAGCCATCTCTGCAGCACTCACCAATCAGGCCGTTATGGCACAGTGGCCAGATGGAAACCACTCTCAGTAAAAGGCACATGACAGCCCGCTGGAGTTTGCCAAAAGGCCCTGAAAGTGACTCTGACCATGAGAAACAACTTTCTTGTCTGATGAAACCAAGATTGATCTCTTTGGCCTGAATGCCAAGTGTCACATCTGAGAGGAAATCCTGGCAACCATCCTCCGCCGGTGAAGCATGGTGGTGAGCAAGTATCCCTACGGTGCAGGCATGGTGATGACAGCATCCCCTACTGTGAAGCAGCGGTGAGAGGCATCCTCACGGTGAAGACAGCATGGTGGTGACAGCATCCTACGGCGAAGCTATGGTGGTGACAGCATCCTCACGGTGAAGCATGGTGGTGACAGCATCCCTCACGTGTGAAGCATGGTGGTGACAGCATCCCCACGGTGAAGTGCATGGTGGTGGGCACCATCCCTACGGTGAAGCTGATGTGGTGGTGGCAACCTATCCCCACGGTGCAGCTACGGTGGTGGCACCATCCCTACGGTGAAGCTACGGTGGTGGGCACCATCCCTCACGCAGGTAGAAGCATGGCGGTGTGCACCATCCCTACGGCGAAGGCTACATGGTGGTGGCAGTCTCATGCAGTGGGGACCGCAGCAGCAGGGATCAGGGAGACTAGTCAGGATCGAGGGAAAGATGAACGGAGCAAAGTTCAGTGATCTTTGATGGAAACCTGCTCCAGGAGCCCCTCGGGATCTCCGACTGGGGTGAAGGTTCACCTTCCGGCAGGACAACCACCCTGAAGCACACAGCCGTATGACAACGCAGAAGTGGCTTCGGGACAAGTCTCTTGTGTCCTTGGAGTGGCCCAGCCAGAGCCCAGACTGAAACCCGATCGAGCATCTCTGGAGAGACCTGAAAATAGCTGTGGCAGCGTACGCACCCCATCCAACCTGACAGAGCTTGAGACGATCTGCAGAGAAGAATGGGAGAAACTCCCCAAATACAGGTGTGCCAAGCTAGTAGACATCACACCCGGGAAGACTTGAGCTTGTAATTGCTGTAAAGGTGCTTTCAACAAAGTACTGAGCAAGGGTCTGAAAACTTATGTAAATGTGATGTTTGTAATAAATTGCAAATTAAATCTGTTTTGCTTTGTCATAGTGTAGATTGAGGGGTGAAACGATCCTTTCTGTATGCACTGTATATGTTATCAAGGTTTGAGAGTTGTTTTAGTCGGGTTAGCCCTAACCCAAATCAAACATCTGTTTGTGCTTCTTGAGATCAATTTGCTGATTTAAAATGACTTTGTAATTATGTTCCAGCCCTCGCTAAGAAACTAGTCTCATGGCTGAATCTAGTTGATAATCCCTGATAGAGGGTGCCATTTGGACACACCCATATTCTACACAAGCCTACTTATCATTAATGATAGATCTAGTTGATAATCTGATGAGGTGCCAGTTGGGACACAGCCCTATTCTACACAAGCCTACTTATCATTAATGATAGATCTAGTTGATAATCCCTGATAGAGGGTGCCATTGAGACACAGCCCTATTCTACACAAGCCTACTTATCATTAATGATAGATCTGGTTGATAATCCC
>NW_027034881.1:7500-9046 GCF_034236695.1 Oncorhynchus nerka | reverse complement strand
CTACCAACACCACCACTAACAACAACACCACCAACAACAACACCAACAACAACAACACCACCAACAATAACAACAACAATACTACCAACACCACCACTAACACCACCACTAACAACACCACCACTAACAACAACACCACCAACAACAACACCAACAACAACACCACCACCAACAATAACAACCAACACCAACAACAACACCACCACCAACAATAACAACAACACCAACAATAACAACAACAACACCACCAACACCACCAACTAACAACAACACCACCAACATCACAAATAACAATAACAATACCACAATTAACAACAACAACACCACCAATAACAACAACAATACCACCATCAACAACAACAACACCACCAACATCATCAATAACAACAACAACACACAACATTAACAACACCACCATCAACAACAACAACAACACCAATAACAACAACAACAACACCACCACTAACAACACCACTAACAACAACACACAACACCACCACTAACAACACCACCACTAACAACACCACAACACCACCACTAACAACACCACCACTAACAACAACAACAATACCACCACTAACAACAACACCACCAACAACAACAACAACACCACCACCAACAATAACAACAACAACACCAACCAACATCACCAATAACAACAACACCACCAACATCACCAACAACAACAACACCACTAACAACACCACCAACACCACCACTAACAACACCACCACTAAAAACACCACCAACACCACCACTAACAACACCACCACTAACAACAACACAACACCAACAACAACAACACCACCACCAACAATAACAACAACAACACCACAAACACCACCACTTACACCACCACTAACAACACCAACAACAACAACAACAACACCAACAACAACACCAACATCACCAATAACAACAACACCAACAACAACACCACCAACAACAATAACAACAACAACACCACCAACAACAACACCAACAACAACACCACCACCAACAATAACAACAACAACACCACCAACACCACCACTAACAACAACAATAACACCATTAACAACAACAACACCACCAACACCACCAATAACAACAATACCACCATTAACAACAACAACACCACCAACACCATCAATAACAACAACAACACCAACATTAACAACACCACCATTAACAACAACAACAACACCACCAATAACAACAACAACACCACCACTAACAACACCACTACCAACAACAACACCACCACTAACAACAACAACACCACCAACAACAACACCACCAACACCACCACCAACAACAACACCACCAACACCACCATCAACAAACAACATCACCAACAACACAACTGTGTCCCGGAGATGTTCCAAAAGGCACCCTCTTTGTGTAATGCACTACTTAGGGTACATAACTTATATAGTGCACTACTTAGGGTGCATAACTTATATAGGGAACTACTTAGGGCACATAACTTATATAGTGCACTGCTTAGGATACATAACTTATATAGTGCACTATTTAGTGTACATAACTTATATAGTGCACTATT
>NW_027034881.1:0-2500 GCF_034236695.1 Oncorhynchus nerka | reverse complement strand
CCACCAACATCACCAAAAACAACAACACCACTAACAACACCACCAACACCACCACTAACAACACCACCACTAAAAACACCACCAACACCACCACTAACAACACCACCACTAACACTGACTCTCTAGTTCTAGAGAACTAGAGAGTCAGACCAGTCAGTACAGTTCTAGAGAACTAGAGAGTCAGACCAGTCAGTAATGTTCTGGAGAACTAGAGAGTCAGACCAGTCAGTACAGTTCTAGAGAACTAGAGAGTCAGACCAGTCAGTAAGGTTCTAGAGAACTAGAGAGTCAAACCAGTCGGTACAGTTCTAGAGAACTAGAGAGCTAGACCAGTCAGTAAGGTTCTAGATAACTAGAGAGCTAGACCAGTCAGTAAGGTTCTAGATAACTAGAGAGTCCGAACAGTCAGTACAGTTCTAGAGAACTAGAGAGCTAGACCAGTCAGTAAGGATCTATTTAACTAGAGAGCTAGACCAGTCAGAAAGGTTCTAGAGAACTAGAGAGTTAGACCGGGCAGTAAGGTTCTAGATAACTAGAGAGTCAGACCAGTCAGTAAGGTTCTAGATAACTAGAGAGTCAAACCAGTCAGTAAGGTTCTAGATAACTAGAGAGTCAGACTAGTCAGTAAGGTTCTAGATAACTAGAGAGTTAGACCGGGCAGTACGGTTCTAGATAACTAGAGAGTTAGACCAGTCATTAAGGTTCTAGATAACTAGAGAGTCAGACCAGTCAGTAAGGTTCTAGATAACTAGAGAGTTAGACCAGTCAGTAAGGTTCTAGATAACTAGAGAGTCAGACCAGTCAGTAAGGTTCTAGATAACTAGAGAGTTAGACCAGTCAGTAAGGTTCTAGATAACTAGAGAGTCAGACCAGTGAGTAAGGATCTAGATAACTAGAGAGTCAGACCAGTCAGTAAGGTTCTAGATAACTAGAGAGTCAGACCAGTCAGTAAGGTTCTAGATAACTAGAGAGTCAGACCAGTCAGTACAGTTCTAGAGAACTAGAGAGTCAGACCAGTCAGTAAGGTTCTAGATAACTAGAGAGTCAGACCAGTCAGTAAGGTTCTAGATAACTAGAGAATTAGACCAGTCAGTAAGGTTCTAGATAACTAGAGAGTTAGACCAGTCAGTAAGGTTCTAGATAACTAGAGAGTCAGACCAGTGAGTAAGGTTCTAGATAACTAGAGAGTCAGACCAGTCAGTAAGGTTCTAGATAACTAGAGAGTCAGACCAGTCAGTACAGTTCTAGAGAACTAGAGAGTCAGACCAGTCAGTAAGGTTCTAGATAACTAGAGAGTCAGACCAGTCAGTACAGTTCTAGATAACTAGAGAGTCAGACCAGTCAGTAAGGTTCTAGATAACTAGAGAGTTAGACCAGTCAGTACAGTTCTAGAGAACTAGAGAGTCAGACCAGTCAGTAAGGTTCTAGAGAACTAGAGAGTCAGACCAGTCAGTACAGTTCTAGAGAACTAGAGAGTCAGACCAGTCAGTAAGGTTCTAGATAACTAGAGAGTCAGACCAGTCAGTACAGTTCTAGAGAACTAGAGAGTCAGACCAGTCAGTAAGGTTCTAGAGAACTAGAGAGTCAGACCAGTCAGTACAGTTCTAGATAACTAGAGAGTCAGACCAGTCAGTACAGTTCTAGAGAACTAGAGAGCTAGACCAGCCAGTAAGGTTCTAGATAACTAGAGAGTCAGACCAGTCAGTAAGGTTCTAGATAACTAGAGAGTTAGACCCGTCAGTACAGTTCTAGAGAACTAGAGAGTCAGACCAGTCAGTAAGGTTCTAGAGAACTAGAGAGTCAGACCAGTCAGTACAGTTCTAGAGAACTAGAGAGTCAGACCAGTCAGTAAGGTTCTAGATAACTAGAGAGTCAGACCAGTCAGTACAGTTCTAGAGAACTAGAGAGCTAGACCAGCCAGTAAGGTTCTAGATAACTAGAGAGTCAGACCAGTCAGTACAGTTCTAGAGAGTCAACTAGAGAGATAACTAGAGAGTCCAGTCAGTAAGGTTCTAGATAACTAGAGAGTTAGACCAGTCAGTAAGGTTCTAGATAACTAGAGAGTCAGACCAGTCAGTAAGGTTCTAGATAACTAGAGAGTTAGACCAGTCAGTAAGGTTCTAGATAACTAGAGAGTCAGACCAGTCAGTAAGGTTCTAGATAACTAGAGAGTCAGACCAGTCAGTAAGGTTCTAGATAACTAGAGAGTCAGACCAGTCAGTAAGGTTCTAGATAACTAGAGAGTCAGACCAGTCAGTACAGTTCTAGAGAACTAGAGAGTCAGACCAGTCAGTAAGGTTCTAGAGAACTAGAGAGACCAGTCAGTACCTAGATCAGTCAGACCAGTTCAGTTCTAGAGAACTAGAGAGCTAGACCAGCCAGTAAGGTTCTAGATAACTAGAGAGTCAGACCAGTCAGTACAGTTCTAGAGAACTAGAGAGTCAGACCAGTCAGTAAGGTTCTAGATAACCAGAGAGTCAGACCAGTCAGTACAGTTCTA
>NW_027034880.1:0-9043 GCF_034236695.1 Oncorhynchus nerka | reverse complement strand
GTTAACCTCGCAAGGCTGCAGGCCCAGACGGCATCCCCAGCCGCGCCTCAGAGCATGCGTACTGACCAGCTGGCCGGTGTGTTTACGGACATATTCAATCAATCTCTATACCAGTCTGCTGTTCCCACATGCTTCAAGAGGGCCACCATTGTTCCTGTTCCCAAGAAAGCTAAGGTAACTGAGCTAAACGACCACCACCAGCACTCACTCCGTCATCATGAAGTGCTTCTAACCCACCTGGACAAGAGGAATACCTATGTGAGAATGCTGTTCATCGACTACAGCTCGGCATTCAACACCATAGTACCCTCCAAGCTCGGCCATCAAGCTCTCGAGACCCTGGGTCTCGACCCCGCCCTGTGCAACTGGGTACTGGACTTCCTGACGGGCCGCCCCAGGTGGTGAGGGTAGGCAACAACATCTCCTCCCCGCTGATCCTCAACACGGGGCCCCACAAGGGTGCGTTCTGGAGCCCTCTCCTGTACTCCCTGTTCACCCACGACTGCGTGGCCACGCACGCTCCAACTCAATCATCAAGTTTGCGGACGACACAACAGTGGTAGGCTTGATTACCAACAACGACGAGACGGCCTACAGGGAGGAGGTGAGGGCCCTCGGAGTGTGGTGTCAGGAAAATAACCTCACACTCAACGTCAACAAAACTAAGGAGATGATTGTGGACTTCAGGAAACAGCAGAGGGAACACCCCCTATCCACATCGATGGAACAGTAGTGGAGAGGGTAGCAAGTTTTAAGTTCCTCGGCATACACATCACAGACAAACTGGAATTGGTCCACTCACACTGACAGCATCGTGAAGAAGGCGCAGCAGCGCCTCTTCAACCTCAGGAGGCTGAAGAAATTCGGCTTGTCACCAAAAGCACTCACAAACTTCTACAGATGCACAATCGAGAGCATCCTGGCGGGCTGTATCACCGCCTGGTACGGCAACTGCTCCGCCTCAACCGTAAGGCTCTCCAGAGGGTAGTGAGGTCTGCACAACGCATCACCGGGGCAAACTACCTGCCCTCCAGGACACCTACACCACCCGATGTTACAGGAAGGCCATAAAGATCATCAAGGACATCAACCACCCGAACCACTGCCTGTTCACCCCGCTATCATCCAGAAGGCGAGGTCAGTACAGGTGCATCAAAGCTGGGACCGAGAGACTGAAAACAGCTTCTATCTCAAGGCCATCAGACTGTTAAACAGCCACCACTAACATTGAGTGGCTGCTGCCAACACACTGTCATTGACACTGACCCAACTCCAGCCACTTTAATAATGGGAATTGATGGGAAATGATGTAAATATATCACTAGCCACTTTAAACAATGCTACCTTATATAATGTTACTTACCCTACATTATTCATCTCATATGCATATGTATATACTGTACTCTAGATCATCGACTGCATCCTTATGTCACTAGCCACTTTAACTATGCCACTTTGTTTACTTTGTCTACATACTCATCTCATATGTATATACTGTAGTTAGATTACTTGTTGGTTATCACTGCATTGTCGGAACTAGAAGCACAAGCATTTCGCCACACTCGCATTCTGTACTTGCTTCCTGTCTCCAAGCGCCTGTCCTTACATCTTCCTGTTTGAGCTCAGGTGTTTGAGTAGGCTAAACTAGTTAGCTACATTCGCTAGTTAAGTGAGTGAAAGTGAAAACATGAAATACCTCTCTCCTTCTCTCTCTCTTGCTTCTCCTGCATTTTTAAAGAAATTCATTTGTTCAAAACTGTTCAACTATTGTTTTCTCTCTCGTTGAGTTAACTACTCACCACATGTTATGCACTGCAGTGCTAGCTAGCTGTAGCTTATGCTTTCAGCTCTAGATTCATTCTCTGATCCTTTGATTGGGTCCCATTCTACAGTAGGTTCCATTCTACAGTAGTCCACCTTCAACAGTAGGTAACGTTATACAGTAGGTCACGTTATACAGTAGGTCCCATTCTACAGTAGGTCCCATTCTACAGTAGTCCCTATCTCTACAGTAGGTCCCCATTCTACAGTAGTCCACCTTCTACGGTAGTCCCCATTCTACAGTAGGTCCCCATTCTACGGTAGTCCCCATTCTACAGTAGGTCCCCATTCTACAGTAATCCCCATTCTACAATAGGTTTCATTATATGGTAATCCCCATTCTACGATAGTCCCCATTCTACAGTACGTCCCCATTCTACAGTAGTCACCATTTTACAGTAGTCCCCATTCTACAGTAGGTCCCATTCTACAGTAATCCCCATTCTACAGTAGGTCCCCATTCTACAGTAGTCACCATTCTACAGTAGGTCCCATTCTACAGTAGGTCCCATTCTACAGTAGGTCCCCATTCTACAGTAGGTTCCATTCTACAGTAGGTTCCATTCTACAGTAGGTCCCATTCTACAGTAATCCCCATTCTACAGTAGGTCCCCATTATACAGTAGGTCCCCATTATATGGTAATCCCCATTCTACAGTAGGTCCCCATTATACGGTAATCCCCGTTCTACAGTAGGTCCCCATTATATGGTAATCCCCATTCTACAGTAAGGTCCCCATTCTGCAGTAGGTCCCCATTATACAGTAGGTCCCCAGTATACGGTAATCCCCATTCTACAATAGTTCTCCATTATACAGTAATCCCCATTCTACAGTAGATTCCATTCTACAGTAGGTCCCTATTCTACAGTAGGTCCCCATTCTACAGTAGGTCCCCATGCTACAGTACATTCCAATCTACAGTAGTCCCCATTATACAGTAATCCCCATTCTACAGTAGGTCCCCATTATACAGTAATCCCCATTCTACAGTAGGTCCCCATTCTACAGCAGGTCCCCATTCTACAGTAGGACCCCATTCTACAGTAGGACCCCATTCTACAGTAGGTCCCCATTATACAGTAGGTCCCCATTATACGGTAATCCCCATTCTACAGTAGGTCCCCATTATACAGTAATCCCCATTCTACAGTAGGTCCCCATTCTACAGTAGATTCCCATTCTACAGTAGGTCCCCATTCTACAGTAGGTTCCCATTCTACAGTAGGTCCCCATTATACAGTAATCCCCATTCTACAGTAGGTCCCCATTCTACAGTAGGTCCCCATTCTACAGTAGGTCCCCATTCTACAGTAGATCCCCATTCTACAGTAGATCCCCATTCTACAGTAGGTCCCCATTCTACAGTAGGTCCCCATTATACAGTAGATTCCATTATACAGTAGGTCCCCATTCTACAGTAGGTTCCCATTCTACAGTAGGTCCCCATTCTACAATAGATCCCCATTCTACAGTAGGTCCCCATTAAACAGTAGGTCCCCATTCTACAGTAGATCCCCATTATACAGTAATCCCCATTCTACAGTAGATCCCCACTCTACAGTAATCCCCATTCTACAGTAGATCCCCATTCTACAGTAGGTCCCCATTCTACAGTAGATTCCATTTTACAGTAGGTTCCCATTCTACAGTAGGTCCCCATTATACAGTAGGTCCCCATTATACGGTAATCCCCATTCTACAATAGTTCTCCATTATATAGTAATCCCCATTCTACAGTAGATCCCCATTATATGGTAATCCCCATTCTACAGTAGGTCCCTATTTCACAGTAGATCTCATTATTGTAGGTCCTACTCCTACAGTAGATCCCCATTATACAGTAATCCCCATTCTACAGTAGTCCCCATACAGTAATCCCCATTCTACAGTAGGACCCCATTCTACAGTAGGTCCCCATTCTACAGTAGGTCCCCATTCTCACAGTAATCCCCATTCTACGATAGTTCCCACATTCTACAGTAGATTCCCCATTCTGTAGTAGGTCCCCATTTTGCAGTAGGTTCCCATTCTACAGTAAAATACCAGTTATCCCATTCTACAGTAGGTCCCATTCTACAGTAGGTCCCCATTCTACAGTAATCCCATTCATACAGTAGGTCCCCATTCTACAATAGGTCCCCATTCTACAGTAGATCCCATTCTACAGTAGATTCCATTCTACAGTAGGTCCCCATTATACAGTAGATCCCATTATACGGTAGGTCCTCATTCTACAGTAGATCCCCATTCTACAGTAGGTCCCCCATTCTACAGCAGATCCCCATTATACTAATCCCATTCAGGGGACCCCATTCTAGAAATCCCCATTATACGTAATCCCCATTCTACAGTAGATCCCTATCTGCCAGTAGGCCTCACATGACATCCCCATTCCACAGTATCCATTCTACAGTAGGTCCCTATTATATGGTAATCCCCATTCTACAGTAGGTCCCCATTATACGAACTCCATTCAGCAGTAGTCCCCATTATGAGGGTAATCCCCATCTCACAGTAGGTCCCCATCTCTACAGATCCTCAGCTCACAGTAGATTCCATCTGCTGGTAGGTTCACATACAGTAGATCCAGCTGACAGCTATAGGTCCTATTTATACAGTAGGTCCCCATTACAGAGTAACCTATCTCACAGTAGGTCTTCATTACATTTCCAGTAATCCCCATTCTACAGTAGATCCCCATTCTACAGTAGATTCCATTCTACAGTAGGTCCCCATTATACAGTAGATTCCATTATACAGTAGGTCCCCATTCTACAGTAGATCCCCATTATACAGTAATCCCCATTCTACAGTAGTCCACCTTCAACAGTAGGTCACGTTATACAGTAGGTCACGTTATACAGTAGGTCCCATTCTACAGTAATCCCCATTCTACGATAGTCCCCATTCTACAGTACGTCCCCATTTTACAGTAGTCACCATTTTACAGTAGTCCCCATTCTACAGTAGGTCCCATTCTACAGTAATCCCCATTCTACAGTAGGTCCCCATTCTACAGTAATCCCTATTCTACAGTAGTCACCATTCTACAGTAGGTCCCATTCTACAGTAGGTCCCCATTCTACAGTAGGGTCCATTCTACAGTAGGTCCCCATTCTACAGTAGGTCCCCATTCTACAGTAGGTCCCCATTATACAGTAGGTCCCCATTATATGGTAATCCCCATTCTACAGTAGGTCCCCATTATACGGTAATCCCCATTCTACAGTAGGTCCCCATTATATGGTAATCCCCATTCTACAGTAGGTCCCCATTCTGCAGTAGGTCCCCATTCTACAGTAGGACCCCATTCTACAGTAGGTCCCCATTATACAGTAGGTCCCCATTATACGGTAATCCCCATTCTACAATAGTTCTCCATTATACAGTAATCCCCATTCTACAGTAGATTCCATTCTACAGTAGGTCCCTATTCTACAGTAGGTCCCCATTCTACAGTACATTCCAATCTACAGTAGTCCGCATTATACAGTAATCCCCATTCTACAGTAGGTCCCCATTATACAGTAATCCCCATTCTACAGTAGGTCCCCATTCTACAGCAGGTCCCCATTCTACAGTAGGACCCCATTCTACAGTAGGACCCCATTCTACAGTAGGTCCCCATTATACGGTAATCCCCATTCTACAGTAGGTCCCCATTATACGGTAATCCCCATTCTACAGTAGGTCCCCATTCACAGGCAGGTCCCCATTCTACAGAACTGTCTTACAGCAGGTCCCCATTCTACAGCAGGTTCCTATTCACATTAGGTACCCATTGTATACAATAATCCCCATTCTGAGTAGGTCCCATTTCTACAGTAGGTCCCCATTCACCACAGTAGATCCCATTCTACAGTAGGTCCCCATTCTACAGTAGGGTCCTTATGCTACGGTACATTCCAATCTACAGTAGTCCATTATACAGTAATCCCCATTCTACAGTAGGTCCCCATTATACAGTAATCCCCATTCTACAGTAGGTCCCCAATCTACGGCAGGTCCCCCTACAGTAGGACCCCATTCTACAGTAGGACCGCATTCTACAGTAGGTCCCCATTATACTAGTAATCCCATTCTGTTGTAGGTCCCCATTATACTGTAATCCCCATTCCTGTAGTAGGCCTCTATTATTAATCCCATTCACAGAAAAGGTCCCCATTCTACAGTAGATTCCGCATTCTCCCAGTAGGTCCCCATTCTACAGTAGGTTCCCATTCTACATTAGGTCCCCATTATACAGTAATCCCATTCTACAGTAGGTCCCCATTCTACAGTAGGTCCCCATTCTACAGTAGATCCCCATTCTACAGTAGGTCCCCATTCTACAGTAGATTCCATTCTACAGTAGATCCCCATTATACAGTAGATTCCATAATACAGTAGGTCCCCATTCTACAGTAGATTCCATTCTACAGTAGGTCCCCATTATACAGTAGATTCCATTCTACAGTAGGTTCCCATTCTACAGTAGGACCCCATTCTACAGTAGGTCCCCATTATACAGTAGGTCCCCATTATACGGTAATCCCCATTCTACAATAGTTCTCCATTATATAGTAATCCCCATTCTACAGTAGATTCCATTCTACAGTAGGTCCCTATTCTACAGTAGGTCCCCATTCTACAGTAGGTCCGCATTCTACAGTACATTCCAATCTACAGTAGTCCCCATTATACAGTAATCCCCATTCTACAGTAGGTCCCCATTATACAGTAATCCCCATTCTACAGTAGGACCCCATTATACAGTAGGTCCCCATTATACGGTAATCCCCATTCTACAGTAGGTCCCCATTATACGGTAATCCCCATTCTACAGTAGGTCCCCATTATACGATAATCCCCATTCTACAGTAGGTCCCCATTCTACAGTAGATTCCCATTCTACAGTAGGTCCCCATTCTACAGTAGGTTCCCATTCTACAGTAGGTCCCCATTATACAGTAATCCCCATTCTACAGTAGGTCCCCATTCTACAGTAGGTCCCCATTCTACAGTAGATTCAAATCAAATCAAATCAAATTTATTTATATAGCCCTTCGTACATCAGCTGATATCTCAAAGTGCTGTACAGAAACCCAGCCTAAAACCCCAAACAGCAAACAATTCCATTCTACAGTAGGTCCCCATTCTACAGTAGGTCCGCATTCTACAGTACATTCCAATCTACAGTAGTCCCCATTATACAGATTCCCATCTCTACAGTAGGTCCCTATTCCTACAGTAGGTCCCTATTCTACAGTAGGTCCGTATCTGCACAGTACATCCAACTTATGTAGTCCATTGTAGTAATCCCCATTTCTATAGTAGGTCCCCACATACAGTAACTCTATTTTAAGGGTGTCCCCATTCTACAGTAGGTCCTGCCATATGGTAATCCCCATTCTACAGTAGGCCTCATTATACGGTAATCCCCATTCTACAGTAGGTCCTCATTATGGTAATCCCATTCTACAGTAGTCCCCATTCTACAGTAGATCCCCATTCTACAGAGATTCCATTCTACAGTAGGTTCCCATTATACAGTAGATTCCATTATACAGTAGGTCCTCATTATACAGTAGGTCCCTCATTATAGCGGCAATCCCCATTCTACAGTAGGTCCCCATTATACGGTAATCCCCATTCTACTGTAGGTCCCCATTATATGGTAATCCCCATTCTACAGTAGGTCCCCATTCTACAGTAGATTCCATTATACAGTAGGTCCCCATTCTACAGTAGATCCCCATTATACAGTAATCCCCATTCTACAGTAGTCCACCTTCAACAGTAGGTCACGTTATACAGTAGGTCACGTTATACAGTAGGTCCCATTCTACAGTAATCCCCATTCTACGATAGTCCCCATTCTACAGTAGTCACCATTTTACAGTAGTCCCCATTCTACAGTAGGTCCCATTCTACAGTAATCCCCATTCTACAGTAGGTCCCCATTCTACAGTAATCCCTATTCTACAGTAGGTTCCATTCTACAGTAGGGTCCATTCTACAGTAGGTCCCATTCTACAGTAATCCCCATTCTACAGTAGGTCCCCATTATACAGTAGGTCCCCACAATGCAATCCCCATTTGCCAGTAGGTCCCCATTCTACAGTAGGTCCCCATTCTACAGCAGGTCCCCATTCTACAGTAGGACCCCATTCTACAGTAGGACCCCATTCTACAGTAGATTCCATTATACAGTAGGTCCCCATTCTACAGTAGATCCCCATTGCATCAGTAAGTAGGACCCCATTCTTACAGTAGTCCACCTTCAACAGTAGGTCACGTTATACAGTAGGTCACGTTATACAGTAATCCCATTCTACAGTAATCCACCATTCAACAGTATAGTCCCTATTCTACAGTAATCCCCATTATACGTCCCCATTCTACAGTAGTCACCATTTTACAGTAGTCCCCATTCTACAGTAGGTCCCATTCTACAGTAATCCCCATTCTACAGTAGGTCCCCATTCTACAGTAATCCCTATTCTACAGTAGGTTCCATTCTACAGTAGGGTCCATTCTACAGTAATCCCCATTCTACAGTAGGTCCCCATTATACAGTAGGTCCCCATTATACGGTAATCCCCATTCTACAGTAGGTCCCCATTCTACAGTAGGTCCCCATTCTACAGCAGGTCCCCATTCTACAGTAGGACCCCATTCTACAGTAGGACCATTCTTACAGTAGTCCCTATTATACAGTAGGTCCCCATTATACGGTAATCCCCATTCTACAGTAGGTCCCCATTATACGGTAATCCCCATTCTACAGTAGGTCCCCATTCTACAGTAGGTCCCCATTCTACAGTAGGTTCCCATTCTACTTTAGGTCCCCATTATACAGTAATCCCCATTCTACAGTAGGTCCCCATTATACAGTAATCCCCATTCTACAGTAGGTCCCCATTCTACAGCAGGTCCCCATTCTACAGTAGGACCCCATTCTACAGTAGGACCCCATTCTACAGTAGGTCCCCATTATACGGTAATCCCCATTCTACAGTAGGTCCCCATTATACGGTAATCCCCATTCTACAGTAGGTCCCCATTCTACAGTAGGTCCCCATTCTACAGTAGGTCCCCATTCTACAGTAGGTCCCCATTCTACAGTAGGTTCCCATTCTACATTAGGTACCCATTATACAGTAATCCCCATTCTACAGTAGGTCCCCATTCTACAGTAGGTCCCCATTCTACAGTAGATCCCCATTCTACAGTAGGTC
>NW_027034879.1:0-9043 GCF_034236695.1 Oncorhynchus nerka | reverse complement strand
CTGTCCTGTACCTATGTCTGTCCTGTATCTACGCCTGTCCTGTACCTATGTCTGTCCTTGTGTACCTATGTCTGTCCTACCTATGTCTGTCCTGTACCTATGCTCGTCCTGTATCTACGCCTGTCCTGTACCTATGTCTGTCCTGTAACGGCGTCTGTGTATCCTGTACCTACGTCTGTCCTGTACCTATGTCTGTCCTGTATTCACGCCTGTCCTGTACCTATGTCTGTCCATACGCCTGTCCTGTACCTCGTCTGTCCATACGTCTGTCCTGTACCTATGTCTGTCCTGTACCTACGTCTGTCCTGTACCTATGTCTGTCCACGCCCGTCTGTACCTATGTCTGTCCTGTACCTAATGTCATCCTGTGCCTCATGTCTGTCCTGTACCTATGTCTGTCCATACGTCTGTCCTGTACCTACGTCAGTCCTGGACCTATGTCTGTCCATGCGCCTGTCCTGTGCCCACGCCTGTCCGTAACGCCATGTCCTGTACCTACGTCTTGTCCCATATTGCCTATGTGATTGCCCATACTGCCTGGCCTGTACTGCCTGCCTGGCCTTCTTGTCACTGTCTAAATTATCTAATCCTGTACCTAAGTCTGTCCTGTACCTATGTCTGTCCATACGCCTGTCACTGTGCCTACGCCTGTCCATACACGCTCTATCTCTGTCCTGTACCTATGTCTGTCCATACGCCTGTCCTGTACCTATGTCTGTCCTGTACCTGATCGTCTGTCCTGTACCCATGTCTGTCCATACGTCTGTCCTGTACCTACGCTCTGTCCTGTACCTATGTCTGTCCATTCGTCTGATCCATGCGACCTCGTATCCTGTACCATGCCTGTCAACTCGTACCTATGCTCGTGTCCCTGTACCTATCTGCCTCTGTCCTGTACCTATGTCTGTCCTGATACGCCTGTCTGTCCTGCGCCTGTCATCTGTCCATACGTCTGTCGTACCACCTACGTCCTGATCCTGTTGCCTACGTCTGTCCTTGTGCCTGCGTCATGCTCGTCCTGTGCCTATCGTCTACGTGCCTGCGCCTGTCCATACGATCCTAAGTCCTGTTGACCTATGTCTGTCCTTATCTGCCTTCGTCCTGTACCTCATGTCTGTCCTATACCTGCGTCTGTCCTGTGCCTATGTCTGTCCATCGTCTGTCCTGTACCTATGTCTGTCCTGTACCTATGTCTGTCCATACGTCTCTGACCATGTTGCCTGCTGATGCGTCCTATGCCATCTGTCATACGCCTGTCACTGTCTCATCGCTCTGTCCTGTACCTATGTCTGTCCATATCTTGCCCTATGTCTGTCCTGCGCTCTGTCCTGTGCCATATGTCTGTCCTGTACCTATGTCTGTCCATCGTACTGTCCTGTACCCTCGCCTGTCCTGTACCTACGTCTGTCCATACGCCTGTCCTGCACCTACGCTCTGTCCTGTACCCACGCCTGTCCATACGCCTGTCCTGTACCTACGCCTGTCACTGCAGTAATTCCTATGTCTGTCCATACGCCTGTCCTGTACTCTACGCCTGTCCCAGTACGCCATGTCCTGTACCATACGCCTGTCCTGTACCTATGTCTGTCCATGCCGCCTGTCCCGTACTCACGCCTGTCCATACGCCTGTCCTGTACCTACAAGTCTCGTCCTGTACCTATGTCTGTCCTGTACGCCATGTCCTGTACCATACGTCTGTGTCCTGTACCTACGTCCTGTCCTGTACCTATGTCTGTCCACACGCCTGTCCTGTGCCTACGCCTGTCCTGTACCTACGTCTGTCCACAACGCCTGTCCTGTACCTATGTCTGTACCATACGCCTGTCCTGTACTCCACGCCTGTCCTGTGCCTGCCTGTTCACGCCTGTCCTGTACTCACGCCTGTCCTTGTACCTATGTCTGTCCATACGCCTGTCCCACCACGACCTGTCCTGTACCTATGTCTGTCCATGAGTCAGCTCAAGTCCGTACCTATGTCTGTCCACACGCCTGTCCTACCTATCGCCTGTCCACAATGCCTGTCCTGTACTCATGTCTCGTCCTGTACCTATGTCTGTCCACATACGCCTGTCCGCACCTATGTCTGTCCTGTACCTATGTACTGTCCCGTCACCGATGTCTGTCCTGTACCTACGATCTGTCCATACGTCTGTCCTGTACCTACGATCTGTCCTGGCACTCAGGCCCGTCCATGCGCCTGTCCTGTACCCATGTCTGTCCATACGCCTGTCCTGTACCCACGCCTGTCCTGTACTCACGCCTGTCCATACGCCTGTCCCGTACCCACGCCTGTCCCAGCACCATGTCTGTCCTGTACCCTCACGCCTGTCCTGTACCTATGTCTGTCCTGTACCTACGTCTGTCCTGTACCTCATGTACCAGTCCACCCTCTGTTCCTGCCATTTCACGTCTGTCCTGTGTACCTACGTCTGTCCTGTACGCCATGTCCCGTACCATCGTCTGTCCTGCAACTCGACAGTCTGTCCTGTACCCACGCCTGTCCACAATGCCTGTCCTGTACCTACGCTCTGTCCTGTACTTGGCGTCTGTCCATACGCCTGTCCCAGACTCTACAAGCCTGTCCTGTACCTATGTCTGTCCATGTACCTATGTCTGTCCTGTACCCACGCCTGTCCTGTACCTATGTCCGTCCATACGTCTGTCCTGTACCTACGTTCCTGTACCTACGTCTGTCCATACGTCTAGTCCTGTACCTACGTCTGTCCTGTACCTACGTCTGTCCACACGCCTGTCCTGTACCTACGTCTGTCCTGTACCTATGTCTGTCCATACGTCTGTCCTGTACCTGCGTCATGTCCTGTACCTATGTCTGTCCATGCCTTCGTACCTATGTCTGTCCTGTACCTATGTCTGTCCATACGTCTGTCCTGTACCTACGTCTGTCCTGTACCTATGTCTGTCCATACGTCTGTCCTGTACCTATGTCTGTCCATACGTCTGTCCTGTACCTACGTCTGTCCTGTACCTATGTCTGTCCATGCGTCTGTCCTGTACCTACGTCTGTCCTGTACCTATGTCTGTCCCATGCGTCTGTCCTGTACCTGCCATGTCTGTCCATACGTCCTGTCCTGTACCCACGCCTGTCCATACGCCTGTCCTGTACCTATGTCTGTCCTGTACCTATGTCTGTCCATACGTCTGTCCTGTACCTACGCCTGTCCTGTACCTATGTCTGTCCTGTACCTACGTCTGTCCTGTACCTACGTCTGTCCCTGTACCTATGTCTGTCCATACGTCTGTCCTGTACCTACGTCTGTCCTGTACTCACGCCTGTCCATACGTCTGTCCTGTACCTACGTCTGTCCTGTACCTATGTCTGTCCATACGTCTGTCCTGTACCTACGCCTGTCCTGTACCTATGTCTGTCCATACGCCTGTCCTGTACCTATGTCTGTCCATACGCTCTGTCCTGTACCTACGCTCTGTCCATGCGCCTGTCCTGTACCTATGTCTGTCCTGTACCTATGTCTGTCCATACGCCTGTCCTGTACCTATGTCTGTCCTGTACCTACGTCTGTCCTGTACCTATGTCTGTCCATACGTCTGTCCTGTACCTATGTCTGTCCTGTACCTATGTCTGTCCATACGTCTGTCACTGTACTCCATGTCTGTCCTGTACCGATGTCTGTCCTGTACCTACGTCTGTCCATACGTCTGTCCTGTACCTACGTCTGTCCTGTACCTATGTCTGTCCATACGTCTGTCCTGTACCTACGTCTGTCCTGTACCTATGTCTGTCCTGTACCTATGTCTGTCCTGTACCTACGTCTGTCCTGTACCTATGTCTGTCCATACGTCTGTCCTGTACCTACGTCTGTCCTGTACCTACGTCTGTCCATACGTCTGTCCTGTACCTACGTCTGTCCTGTACCTATGTCTGTCCATACGTCTGTCCTGTACCTACGTCTGTCCTGTACCTATGTCTGTCCATACGTCTGTCCTGTACCTATGTCTGTCCATACGTCTGTCCTGTACCTACGTCTGTCCATACGTCTGTCCTGTACCTATGTCTGTCCTGTACCTATGTCTGTCCATACGTCTGTCCTGTACCTACGTCTGTCCTGTACCTATGTCTGTCCATACGTCTGTCCTGTACCTATGTCTGTCCATACGTCTGTCCTGTACCTACGTCTGTCCTGTACCTATGTCTGTCCATACGTCTGTCCTGTACCTACGTCTGTCCTGTACCTATGTCTGTCCTGTACCTATGTCTGTCCTGTACCTACGTCTGTCCTGTACCTATGTCTGTCCATACGTCTGTCCTGTACCTACGTCTGTCCTGTACCTACGTCTGTCCATACGTCTGTCCTGTACCTACGTCTGTCCTGTACCTATGTCTGTCCATACGTCTGTCCTGTACCTACGTCTGTCCTGTACCTATGTCTGTCCATACGTCTGTCCTGTACCTATGTCTGTCCATACGTCTGTCCTGTACCTACGTCTGTCCATACGTCTGTCCTGTACCTATGTCTGTCCTGTACCTATGTCTGTCCATACGTCTGTCCTGTACCTATGTCTGTCCTGTACCTATGTCTGTCCTGTACCTATGTCTGTCCATACGTCTGTCCTGTACCTACGTCTGTCCTGTACCTATGTCTGTCCATACGTCTGTCCTGTACCTATGTCTGTCCATACGTCTGTCCTGTACCTACGTCTGTCCTGTACCTACGTCTGTTCATACGTCTGTTCTGGACCTACGTCTGTCCTGTACCTATGTCTGTCCATACGTCTGTCCTGTACCTATGTCTGTCCATACGTCTGTCCTGTACCTACGTCTGTCCATACGTCTGTCCTGTACCTATGTCTGTCCTGTACCTATGTCTGTCCATACGTCTGTCCTGTACCTATGTCTGTCCTGTACCTATGTCTGTCCTGTACCTATGTCTGTCCATACGTCTGTCCTGTACCTACGTCTGTCCTGTACCTATGTCTGTCCATACGTCTGTCCTGTACCTACGTCTGTCCATACGTCTGTCCTGTACCTATGTCTGTCCTGTACCTATGTCTGTCCATACGTCTGTCCTGTACCTATGTCTGTCCTGTACCTATGTCTGTCCTGTACCTACGTCTGTCCTGTACCTATGTCTGTCCATACGTCTGTCCTGTACCTACGTCTGTCCTGTACCTATGTCTGTCCTGTACCTATGTCTGTCCTGTACCTACGTCTGTCCTGTACCTATGTCTGTCCATACGTCTGTCCTGTACCTACGTCTGTCCTGTACCTACGTCTGTCCATACGTCTGTCCTGTACCTACGTCTGTCCTGTACCTATGTCTGTCCATACGCCTGTCCTGTACCCACGTCTGTCCTGTACCTATGTCTGTCCATACGCCTGTCCTGTCTATGTCCTGTCCATACGTCTGTCCTGTACCCACGTCTGTCCATACGTCTGTCCTGTACCTATGTCTGTCCTGTACCTATGTCTGTCCATACGTCTGTCCTGTACCTATGTCTGTCCTGTACCTATGTCTGTCCTGTACCTATGTCTGTCCATACGTCTGTCCTGTACCTACGTCTGTCCTGTACCTATGTCTGTCCATACGTCTGTCCTGTACCTATGTCTGTCCATACGTCTGTCCTGTACCTACGTCTGTTCATACGTCTGTTCTGTACCTACGTCTGTCCTGTACCTATGTCTGTCCATACGTCTGTCCTGTACCTACGTCTGTCCTGTACCTATGTCTGTCCATACGTCTGTCCTGTACCTATGTCTGTCCATACGTCTGTCCTGTACCTACGTCTGTCCATACGTCTGTCCTGTACCTATGTCTGTCCTGTACCTATGTCTGTCCATACGTCTGTCCTGTACCTATGTCTGTCCTGTACCTATGTCTGTCCTGTACCTATGTCTGTCCTGTACCTATGTCTGTCCATACGTCTGTCCTGTACCTACGTCTGTCCTGTACCTATGTCTGTCCATACGTCTGTCCTGTACCTACGTCTGTCCTGTACCTATGTCTGTCCTGTACCTATGTCTGTCCTGTACCTACGTCTGTCCTGTACCTATGTCTGTCCATACGTCTGTCCTGTACCTACGTCTGTCCTGTACCTATGTCTGTCCATACGTCTGTCCTGTACCTATGTCTGTCCATACGTCTGTCCTGTACCTACGTCTGTCCATACGTCTGTCCTGTACCTATGTCTGTCCTGTACCTATGTCTGTCCATACGTCTGTCCTGTACCTATGTCTGTCCTGTACCTATGTCTGTCCTGTACCTATGTCTGTCCTGTACCTATGTCTGTCCATACGTCTGTCCTGTACCTACGTCTGTCCTGTACCTATGTCTGTCCATACGTCTGTCCTGTACCTACGTCTGTCCTGTACCTATGTCTGTCCTGTACCTACGTCCTGTCCTGTACCTACGTCTCGTCCTGTGCCTATGTCTGTCCATACGTCTGTCCTGTACCTACGTCTGTCCTGTACCTACGTCTGTCCATACGTCTGTCCTGTACCTACGTCTGTCCTGTACCTATGTCTGTCCATACGTCTGTCCTGTACCTACGTCTGTCCTGTACCTATGTCTGTCCATACGTCTGTCCTGTACCTATGTCTGTCCATACGTCTGTCCACTGTAGCCTACGTCTGTCCATACGTCTGTCCTGTACCTACGTCTGTCCTGTACCTATGTCTGTCCATACGTCTGTCCTGTACCTATGTCTGTCCTGTACCTATGTCTGTCCTGTACCTGCTGTCATGTCTGTCCTGTACCTCACGTCTGTCCTGTACCTATGTCTGTCCATACGTCTGTCCTGTACCTACTGTCCTGTACCCTACGTCTGTCCATACGTCTGTCCTGTACCTACGTCTGTCCTGTACCTATGTCTGTCCATACGTCTGTCCTGTACCTACGTCTGTCCTGTACCTATGTCTGTCCATACGTCTGTCCTGTACCTATGTCTGTCCTATACGCCTGTCCTGTACTCACGCCTGTCCATACTGCCTAGTCCTGTACCTATGTCTGTCCTGTACCTATGTCTGTCCCATATCGTCTGTCCTGTACCTACGTCTGTCCTGTACCTATGTCTGTCCATATCGTCTGTCCTGTACCCACGCTCTGTCCTGTACCTATGTCTGTCCATACGTCTGTCCTGTACCTCACGTCTGTCCTGTACCTATGTCTGTCCATACCGCCTGTCCTGTACTTCTATGTCTGTCCATACGTCTGTCCTGTACCCACGCACTGTCCATACGTCTGTCCTGTACCTATGTCTGTCCTGTACCTCATGTCTGTCCATACGTCTGTCCTGTACCTATGTCTGTCCTGTACCTATGTCTGTCCTGTACCTATGTCTGTCCTGTACCTATGTCTGTCCATACGTCTGTCCTGTACCTACGTCTGTCCTGGTACCCACGCCTGTCCACAGCCTGTCCTGTACCTACGTCCTGTCCTGTACCTATGTCTGTCCTGTACCTACGCCTGTCCTGTACCTATGTCTGTCCACATGCCGTCTGTCCATGTTTCCACGCCTGTCCTGTACCTCACGTCTGTCCACGTCGTCCTGTACCTATGTCTGTCCTGTACCTATGTCTGCCCATACGCCTGTCCTGTACCTACGTCTGTCTGTACCCTGTCTGTCCATACGTCTGTCCTGTACCTACGCCTGTCCATACGTCTGTCCTGTACCTACGTCTGTCCTGTACCTATGCTCTGTCCATACGCCTGTCCTGTACCTATGTCTGTCCTGTACCTACGTCTGTCCTGTACCTATGTCTGTCCTGTACCTATGTCTGTCGTCTGTCCTGTACCCATGTCTGTCCTGTACCTATGTTCGTCCTGTCCATACGTCTGTCCTGTACCTTTGTCTGTACCTATGTCTGTCCCACCTGTCTGTCCTGTACCTACGCCTGTCCTGTACCCATGTCTGTCCACACGTCGTCCTGGTACCCACGCCTCGTCCCGTACCCACGCCTGTCCATACGCCTGTCCTGTACCTACGTCTGTCCTGTACCATGTCTGTCCATACGTCTGTCCTGTACCTACGTCTGTCCTGTACCCATGTCTGTCCATACGGGGCCTGTCCTGTACCTATGTCTGTCCATACGTCTGTCCTGTACCCACGTCTCGTCCATACGGGCCTGTCCTGCACCCATGTCTGTCCTTGTACCTATGTCTGGTCCACACGCCTGTCCTGAAAACTCCATGTCTGTCCTGTACCTATGTCTGTCCTGTACCCATGTCTGTCCATACGTCTGTCCCGTACCCACGTCTGTCCTGTACCTATGTCTGTCCATACGTCTGTCCTGTACCTATGTCTGTCCGTACCTATGTCTGTCTCATGCGTCTGTCCTGTACCTACGTCTGTCCTGTACCTATGTCTGTCCACAACGCCTGTCCTGTACCTACGCCTGTCCTGTACCTATGTCTGTCCACACGCCTGTCCTTGTACCTATGTCTGTCCATACGCCTGTCCTGTACCCACGCCTGTCCACACGTCTGTCCTGGTACCCATGTCTGTCCTGTACCTATGTCCACACGCCTGTCCCTGTACCCACGTCCTGTCCTGTACCTCCATGTCTGTCCCCATACCTCTGTCCTGTACCCACGTCTGTCCTACCCATGTCTGCCCTGTACCTATGTCTGTCCTGTACCTATGTCTGTCCATACGTCTGTCCTGTACCTACGCCTGTCCTGTGTACCTATGTCTGTCCATACGCCTGTCCTGTACCCATGTCTGTCCTGTACCTATGTCTGTCCTGTACCTATGTCTGTCCTGTACCTATACCATGTCCTGTCCATACGTCTGTCCTGTACCAAGTGTCTGTCCACACGTACCTATGTCCTGCCCATCGGCTGTTCCCGTACCCTACGTCTGTCCTGTACCTTATGTCTGTCCATACGTCTGTCCTGGTACCATGCGTACTGTCCTGTACCTATGTCTGTCCTGTACCGGCGTCTGTCCTGCACCTACGCCTGTCCTGACCTATGTCTGTCCATACGTCTGTCCTGTACCCACGCCTGTCCCGTACCTGTGACG
This sequence comes from Oncorhynchus nerka, assembly GCF_034236695.1. NCBI lineage: Eukaryota > Metazoa > Chordata > Actinopteri > Salmoniformes > Salmonidae > Oncorhynchus > Oncorhynchus nerka. Next base: position 46 of record NW_027034879.1, on the reverse strand, counting down.
CCTTGTCCTGTACCTATGCCTGTCCCGTACCTACGCCTGTCCTGTA
>NW_027034878.1:0-9041 GCF_034236695.1 Oncorhynchus nerka | reverse complement strand
GTAATGACCTGACTAGATCATAAATGAACAATTGTCCAGACAGAGGCTTGAGTTTGCGAATTGACGGTTTATTGAACCAACTTTACACAGGCTACTGTTTGGGCATAGCACACGCCAAATAGATGACAGATAACCCACAAGCCAATTGTGACCTTCTCTTGTATGAAGCCCAGATGTGGAGAGAGAACAAAGGCTGAACCTGGTCTTAACTTCCAATGCCCAACCCCCTCCTCACGCCCTCCGCCAACCACCAGGATGCCGGCATCAGAACATTCCAGGCATTCCCGTGATTGGCAGATGTAGGTTGATTGACATGTGGGACCCGCGAACACCGGGTACTGGTCAGTACAACACAACCACCTCCTAGCCTAGCACATAACACACAGCTGTCTGTGCGGGTCGCTACAACCCCCACCACAAAGTCCCCGCGTCCCCGGGAACAAACAAAGTCTCTGAAGCGACCCGGTCTCCTTTGCCTGCGTGGCCGTGATGGTCGCAGAGTGCCCCTCTGGAACCAGGGGATGAAGAGCAGGGATATGGGGGACAAGGAAGCGGGAGCAGGTAGCCAGTCCGTGGTTCTGGGAACCACGCGGTGACACAGGGGGAGACAGGGGGGAGTGGGCTGTCTGGAGCCTTGTCTGCGGCACCTGAGGTGGGTGCCTGGAGAATGTCATTGCCAGAGAGGGGAATTGTGGGGGTTCCTGGGGTTTGGGGAGAAGAGGCCCCTCTGTATGGGGCTAACCTGTCCCCGGTGCAGTGCCACCTTTCTCCCCCTGGGAGGAAGCTGCACCCGGTACACAACCTCCCCCTACCCTCTCCAGGACACTGCAGGGTCCCACCCAGTGACTGTCCAACTTGGGGCATCTGCCTTTTTTTCCTTAGGGGCTGTAGACCCAGACCAGCTCCCCAGCCACAAAGTGCCTTCCCCGGGTGTGCACGTCATAGTTCCTTTTCTGCCTCACACCTGCATTCACCAGCTGCTCTCTGGCGAAGGTGTGGGCTGTCTCAGGCGGTCCTGGAGTCTCCGGGCATACTCCGGCCCCGGAGGAACATGAGGGCTATCCAGGGGCCGACCAAACGCCATCTCCGCAGGGGTGCGGATCTCTCTCCCCAGCATGAGGAGGGCAGGCGTGCAGGAGGTGGAGTCTTGGACAGCGGAGCGGCATGCCATGAGGACCATAGGCAGGTGCTTGTCCCAGTCACGCTGGTGTTTGGAAGAGACGATGGCCAGCTGCTGTCCAAGCGTTTTGTTGAAGCGCTCCACAAGGCCATCACTTTGAGGATGGAGAGGAGTAGTGCGGGTCTTGTGCATACCCAGCCTCTCACACATGGTGGCGAACACACGGGACTCAAAGTTTCTGCCTTGGTCGCTGTGGATGGACTCTGCAGCTCCAAACCTGCTGAACATCCCCGCTGTCAGGGCGTCGACGATGGTCTCTGCCTCCTGGTCAGGCAGAGCATAGGCCTCGGGCCATTTTGTGAAATAGTCCATGGCCGTGAGCACCCAGCGGTTTCCACTGTCTGTGGTGGGGAACGACCCAACTACATCCACTCCCACCCTCTCCATGGGAGCCCCACTGGGAACTGTTGGAGCTGAGCATGAGAGCGGCCTGGGGGCCCTTTCTCGCTGTGCAGTTGTCACAGCGGCGACAAAGTCCTCCACATCCCTCTTGTGCTGCCCCCAGTAGAAGCCCTGACGGAGACGGCGCAGTGTTTTGTGACCCCAAAGTGTCCAGTCCCCACCCCCCATGAGTACTCTGGAGCACAGCCTCCCGCAATGCTTTTGGGACCACCACCTGCCACCTCTCCTCTCCCGTAGCTGACTCCTTCCATGCCCGCTGTAGCACGCCATCAGCCAGCCGCAGTCTCTCAAACTTCGACCACAACCCTTTGGTCGCGAGTGAGAGCGCTGTCACCTCTTCCCATGGTGGCCTCACCTGCGCCTCTACCCACTGTAGCACTGGCTGTAGGTCTGTGTCCCGTCCCTGCTGCTGCCGCCATTCAGCCACGTCGACAGTCTGCAGCTCACAGCAGACAGGCCCGCTCGCCCGACACACTGTGGCACAGACACCCTCCTCTGCCCGCAGCTCTCTCTCCCGTCCCTCTCTCCGTTCACAGTGGCGGCAGCCGTCTGCAGTACAGGGCCGACGGGACATGGCGTCGGCGTTGGAGTGGCGTGCCCCTGCCCTGTGCACCACCGTGAAGTCATCGGCTGAAGCTCCTCCAACCAGCGTGCCACCTGCCCCTCTGGCTCTCTGAAAGACATGAGCCACTGGAGAGCAGAGTGGTCAGTCCCCTTACAGTAAAGGGCAGACCACCCAGGTAGTACTTGAAGTGTTTGTGGAAGCCACAACAGCCAAGAGCTCCGCCGGGTGACACAGTGCGGCGCTCATGTTTGTCAAATGTTTTGCTGAAGTACGCCACCACTCTCTCCCCCTCTGGCCCCACCTGGGCCAGCACCCCACCCATGCCCACATTGCTCGCGTCTGTGTCCAGGATAAAGGGCAAGGTGAGGTCAGGGGAGCGAGCACGAGGGCCTCGATCAGTGCACGTTTGAGGGTGTTGAACGCCTCCTCACTCCACTGTCCAAGTGAAAGCCTTGTCCTTCGGCAGCAGGCGGTTCAGTGGAGCAGCAACGCTTGAAGCCCCGTACAAACCTCCTGTAGTACGAGGCCAGGCCCAGGAAGCTCTTCAGCTGACGCTGGTCGGTGGGGTGGGCCAGTCTCTGACAGCCCCTACCTTGTCCTCCATGGTGCTGATCCCCTCCTTCCCCACTCGGTGGCCCAAGAAGGACACCTCTCTCCTCATGAAGTGGCACTTCTCGGGGTGGAGCTTCAGACCTGCGGCAGCCACCCTCTCCAGCACACGCCGTAGCGCCCCAGGGCTGACTGGAAGGAGCTGCCATGGGCCAGGATGTCATCGAGGTATACCAGACACTGCTGTCGGGGGATGCCATCCAGCACCCTGTCCATCAAACGCTCAAAAGTAGCTGGAGCGTTGCACAGGCAAAGCACAGGACCTTGAACTGCCAGTGTCCTCTGTTAGTGGAGAACGCAGTTTTGGCTCTGGCCTCTGGGGAGAGGGCACCTGCCAGTAAGCCACTGCGGAGGTCTAGTGAGGAGAACCAGGAGGACCCCTAACCAGGTCAGCGACTCATCGATACGTGGTATGGGGTATGAGTCCTTCCTGGTTACCTCATTCAGCCGCCTGTAGTCCGCACAGAACCTCAGCTTGCCCCCTTCTTGAACCATGACGACTGGCGCCGCCCAGGGCTGTCTGAGGCTCAATGAAGTCTGCCCGCTGCATCTCAACACAGCCTTGTCTGCCGCCTCCTGGCGTGCCAGCGGGATACGGCGGGGACGCATCTTGATGGGTCGAGCATCACCTGTGTCGATCTCATGCTGCACCAGAAGAGTCTGACCCACCTCTTCCTCACTCAGCAAAGCTGTCTCTGAATTCAAACAGCAACTGCCACAACCGTTCCTGCTGCTCAGGGTCAAGACCAACACAGTTCCTCCCCCATATCTCCCTCACTGCAGACAGTGTCCTCTCCTCTCCCATCTGGGAGTAGCTGGGCTGGGGGTGCGGCCCGGGCTCACAGAGGCTGTGTCATGGAGGTAGCTGGGGGAATGTAACACACACGCCGTGGGTGACAGGGGGACTGGGAAAAGTCACACACAGCTGTGGGGAGGGGGCGCAGCCATGAGTCTCTGCTGCTTTAACTGTTGGAGTAAAGGGTTTGTTGGGTTGAGTGAATGTGACATTAGGGGCCATGGTGACTTCCGTCCCTCCTGGAAGCTCAGTGTGCCCCTATTTGGAGGTCTAACTGGCAGCCTGTGCTCCTAAGAAAGTCCAACCCCAGGATACAAGGGTCCTGCACAGCCGCCACCCACACAGGATGACGCACAGTCCTGCCCCCTACTGTCAGAGTCATTATTCCCTTCCCTTTCATGGGTGCCAGCTCACCTGTGACTGTGCGGAGCTGCACAGTTGTAGGCTCACACTGAGTCCAACCTGGCACAATATCTGGCCTCACCAGGGTTACTGTGGACCCAGTGTCCACCAGGGCGGAGCAGGGCACCCCCTCCACAGTGACAGGGACATGACAAAAGTCCCCAACACAGGTCCGGCCCACCACAACAACAGGCTCCCTCCGCTTGCCCTCGTCTGCTTCTGGGGAAGTGGAGCCTTGCTTCCGTCTGTGCCGGTGGGCTCCTCCTGAAGATGATGGTGGTTGGGATAGAAAGCCAGGGGTCCGCACTACCCGGTCTATGCGGACCCGAGCCGTTCCCTGAGCTCTGGGGACATGGGGCAATCTCGAAGCAGATGGCCTGGCTGGCCACAACCCCAGCAGACCCTGGGACCAGGGCTTGTGTTTCGTGCCGCCTGTAGCGACACAGCCCGAATGAGTTCTGTCATTTCGGCCACCCAAGCAGGCTTTTCGGCTCGGGCTGCTCTGCCCCCAGCTCGCACAGAGGGTGTGTCTCCCCTGCACCCCCACCCAAGCCCCAGCTGAAGCCCCAGCCCACCAGCTCCCTCTCCAAAGCCATCTCAAGGCTGTCTGCAATGACTCAGGATGAGCCAGCTGGGTCTGCTATGCGCAGCTCCGTAGGGGAGAGCGCCTGTATGCAACTGGTCCCGTGCTAGCTCGCTCTGCGGAGGGGGCATGTGAGCATATGCCCGCGAGAGGGCTCTCAATGTCATTTAGCTAGCACCCGTGAGGCTCTCCAGGCTGCCTGCGTCTATTCCTCAGTTCGGAGCGCAGTAGCACGGGCTGTACACACTGTCCATAGCGCCTCCTCAGTGCTCCCACTAGAGCACCATAATGGTCAGTACAACACAACCACCTCCTAGCCTAGCACATAACACACAGCTGTCTGTGCGGGTCGCTACATTATTTTAGTGTTTAGTAATTAGTAGCTTGGTAAACTATGTTTTCAGAGTAACTTCCCCAACCCTGCAGTGCCAGAGATGATAGAAACAGAAGTCCTTCATAATCTAGCTACTGGTAAGGCTTTTTGAAACAAAGAGCTCAAAAGTACCCCGTTCTGGCGTAACCATGGCAACAGCCTCCTGTGCTGTCAAGATGTGGACAGAAGAAAACACACTAACTGTGAGGATAATTTACTTGCTATGAATTGGAATTACAATGGTAAACCGAATAAAATCTGCAATGTCTTGGATATAACTAGCTGGGATGTTTGTTGTTAGCAGTGTAATATGTCTAGAAACGTTTTGCTTAGCATTCTCCAGCTCAGCTAGCTGAAAACATAGCAGCTAGCTAGCGACTAAGCTTGTTAATGCTAGCAAAGTCGTTACAGCAGTAATTGTTGACGTTACAGCTCCGTATGGGGCCATGGCTAAGGGATGGAAGGTTGGAAGGTTTTGCATTTTAACTAACCTCTTTCTAATCTTAACCTAATTGTCACAAATGCTACATTATCACGTTTTGCTTAGCTAGATAATTAGCTGAACTCACGAAATTAATGTCATAACGTTATTTTTTCGAAATCAAGGGTATGCCTTTATTCCATCTGTCGATAATTAGTGTACATTCAAATAGTTCAATGATTTATCTTGCGTTCTTAATGACGACCAATATTACTGGACGCCACAAGCAGATGTGAAGTCGTCATTACTAGTCGGCGACGTTGTTATTGTTGGACGAAAGCAAACGCCGTGGCGGATGAAAGTGTTGCTGGGACCAGCCTTCTTAATGTACTTTCGTTGCTGCATTTGGTAAATAATGCTGTAGTAAAATTGCAATAGAGCATGCCGAGTCTACTTTCTAGTAGTCAGAATAATTTCACTCAAAATATACGCCTGAGCAGACAACGATATGACCTTGAACGACAGCACAGACAACGGGTTTTGCGTTTACGCGCTACACCCACTATATGTACTGAAGAAAGAAGCAGCAATCGAGGTGTGGAAGCGGGGTCGAAGACGCGGTGAAGATGTTGGCAGTATGATGTTGACGGTGATCAATGGCGCAAACAGTTCCGCATGACTCAGACCACATTTGAACACCTTGCACAGTTAGTAGAGTCTGGGAACTAAACAGACCACAATGTCTGAAACAAATTGAATACCGTCGAAGGCTTGCTCTATTTTTGTGGTGGTGTGCAACGCAAGCGAGCACCAGATTATTTCAAGTTTATTTGGAGTCGTTGTCTCCACAGGTGACAGCTGTCGTGAAGACAAGTACAACCGCTTTATTTCGCTACCCAGTGGTAAGGCATCCTAGCCACCATCTGTGGTTTAAGCAACTTGGGTATCCATAATGTGCTGGTGACCATCGGTGAAACACATCCCCATCACTGCCCCAAATCATATCCAAGGACTACTTGAACAGCTTAAGGGCAGCATTATTCTGTTTGCAGGCAATTGCTGATCACAACCTCAGTAAGTGTTCTGCTGCTCATCTAATTTCTGTTTTTGACAAACAAATAGAGGCCATGTTACCACTTGGTGATGTAAGCCACATTTGAGTAGTTTGTTATTTTTCTAGCTTCACTGATGTCTATATGGGGTGATTAAACATTGATTTTGACTTCAGGGGGGCATTATAGTTAAGCTTCACAAGACAAGCAAAAAAAACCTCTGCAAGCATAATGACCTATTTACCATGTATACAATTGTTTCTGAATCTACAATTATTCTCCTCTTCCACAGAGTTCTGCGATTGTCATTGGTGTGAGATGCCCAGTTTCATCCGGTAGGGGCCAGCGTACCCACTGAAGAGGTGGTTAATGACAGGCTTTTTCCCAGGACATCTCTGAATAACCACCAGCAGAGTTTAATGACTGTACCTGAGTTCTGCCGGGTAGCTATTGACGACGTCTTAGGACACTTAGGACACTCAGAAGATGTTTGGTGAAGTGCATCGACGCGTTAAGTTGACAGACAGACACTGTAACGACTTGTTGCATACTGCACAATGTGTTAAACTGAAGAAATAATTGTTTCTGGCTGAATGGAACAGACATCATCGGCCAAGATCATCAGCAGACAGAGGCTAAGCTCCACAGAGCAAGACCATAGTTTACTACAAAGGGCCCAGTGGAGGAAAGTGTTGCTGTATGCGGGATGCAGTATGACCTCTTTACATGACCCCATCATAACACGTGGTGCTCAAGTTGTGGCTATGCCAAAAATAACATTTTGTAACAATGTGAATTTGCAGTGCAACATTTAAAACATTTTTTTTTTGCTTGAATGATATTTCCTTTTGCACAGTACGTTTTCAAGATGTTCGTGAATGTTATTTACATTTACATTTACATTTAAGTCATTTAGCAGACGCTCTTATCAGAGCGACTTACAAATTAGTGCATTCTGCTTATGACAATACAAAACTATACATCTGAAGCATCCATTTCATCAAACTTCTCTCCTGTCTTCAGGTTCAGGAATTTCAGCGGATGCTTGTACTACACGCCATTCCAAACACACCAGCTATGTCCAGTTTCTGGATTTTGGATTGCAACGCACATCCCCGGCTAAATCCTGGGCACCCCTGTTTAGGTGCACATGTTAGACTTTGTATTTGTATGATTTTTTTTCACGTGAACGTTGTTACATTACTTTATACTTAAGATGTTTTTATGTGAATGCTTTGTTCTTGGAAGAGCTCCTCAATAAATGGGTTTTATGAACATGTGTAGAGCAAAGTCATCACAATGCAATTTAGTCCAATCAAATCAACACTCAATTAATTCAATAACATATTTTAGACTTAATTGAATATTTTAAACTCACACAAAAAAACTATCGGTGATAGAAAATGTAACAAATAAACTTGGCAACAAAGCACAGACAAATCTTGCATTTTAACAAATACCAAACACAGTATTTTGTGTTTATTCCGGATCCCCATTGGCTGCAGCTACTCTTCCTGGGCTCCAATCACAATTACATAGAGTAGTGTGTAACAATGTGTTATTGTTACACACTACTGTTGATGTTGCTGTATTATTGATTTTGTATTGTAGATATGTTATGTTAAAGTGAGTTATAAGGGAAGTGAAAGCCCCACAACAAAAGGTGGTGAAAGAGGTAATGAGTGTATTAAAGCTCCTACATAAACGGACACAGGCATGTCGTCTCTAGATCCATGCCATGCCTAGTAAAGGGCCTGCTAGCTGCATCAAACTCACTAAGTGTTCTAGTCTACCAAAGATGGCTGTATGTCACCAAAATAGTCTGATGGTCCAGGTGTAGTGTATAATGGCTGTCTGTGACTAAAAAGGTCTGATGGTCCAGGTGTAGTGTATAATGGCTGTCTGTGACTAAAAAGGTCTGATGGTCCAGGTGTAGTGTATAATGGCTGTCTGTGACCAAATTAGTCTGATGGTCCAGGTGTAGTGTATAATGGCTGTCTGTGACCAATAGAGTATGATGGTCCAGGTGTAGTGTATAATGGCTGTCTGTGACTAAAAAGGTCTGATGGTCCAGGTGTAGTGTATTATGGCTGTCTGTGACCAAATTAGTCTGATGGTCCAGGTGTAGTGCATAATGGCTGTCTGTGACCAATAGAGTATGATGGTCCAGGTGTAGTGCATAATGGCTGTCTGTGACCAATAGAGTATGATGGTCCAGGTGTAGTGTATTATGGCTGTCTGTGACCAAATTAGTCTGATGGTCCAGGTGTAGTGCATAATGGCTGTCTGTGACCAATAGAGTATGATGGTCCAGGTGTAGTGTATTATGGCTGTCTGTGACCAAATTAGTCTGATGGTCCAGGTGTAGTGTATAATGGCTGCCTGTGACCAAATTAGTCTGATGGTCCAGGTGTAGTGTACAATGGCTGTCTGTGACCAAAAGAGAATGATGGTCCAGGTGTAGTGTTTAATGGCTGTCTGTGAACAAAATAGTCTGATGGTCCAGGTGTAGTGTTTAATGGCTGTCTGTGAACAAAATAGTATGATGGTCCAGGTGTAGTGTTTAATGGCTGTCTGTGAACAAAATAGTCTGATGGTCCAGGTGTAGTGTTTAATGGCTGTCTGTGAACAAAATAGTCTGATGGTCCAGAGTGTAGG
>NW_027034877.1:0-9041 GCF_034236695.1 Oncorhynchus nerka | reverse complement strand
GACTCTCTTAGAGGAGAAGGCGGATGCTGAGAAGGAGACTAATCAACCACACACAAGCACAAAACAAAAAGATACAAGCATGGGTGCACACACACACACCCACCCACACACACACAGCGTGCACACACACATACCCACACACAGCGTGCACACACCCACACACACAGCCACACACACAGCGTGCACACACACACACACACACACACACACACACACACAGCATGCACACACACACACGGTGTTATCAGTAGAGCAGCAGGCAGGATGCTCCCAACACAAATAGACACCATTTAGAAAAGAGGAAGAAAGGCCTAGAATGTAGATTAATGAACAGACCAGCTGGATATGTACTCAACAAAACTCTGACAGACTAGTGTCCTGTCCAGGGGGTGTCCTGCTACATCAGTGTCCTGTCCAGGGGGTGTCCTGCTACATCAGTGTCCTGTCCAGGGGGTGTCCTGCTACATCAGTGTCCTGTCCAGGGGTGTCCTGCTACATCAGTGTCCTGTCCAGGGGTGTCCTGCTACATCAGTGTCCTGTCCAGGGGGTGTCCTACTACATCAGTGTCCTGTCCAGGGGTGTCCTGCTACATCAGTGTCCTGTCCAGGGGGTGTCCTGCTACATCAGTGTCCTGTCCAGGGGGTGTCCTGTCCAGGGGGTGTCCTGTCCAGGGGGTGTCCTGCTACATCAGTGTCCTGTCCAGGGGGTGTCCTGCTACATCAGTGTCCTGTCCAGGGGTGTCCTGCTACATCAGTGTCCTGTCCAGGGGGTGTCCTGCTACATCAGTGTCCTGTCCAGGGGGTGTCCTGCTACATCAGTGTCCTGTCCAGGGGGTGTCCTGTCCAGGGGGTGTCCTGTCCAGGGGGTGTCCTGCTACATCAGTGTCCTGTCCAGGGGGTGTCCTGCTACATCAGTGTCCTGTCCAGGGGGTGTCCTGCTACATCAAGATGTCTCACTACAGAAACAGGAGATAGACTAGTGTCCTGTCCAGGGGGTGTCCTGTCCAGGGGGTGTCCTGTCCAGGGGGTGTCCTGCTACATCAGTGTCCTGTCCAGGGGGTGTCCTGCTACATCAGTGTCCTGTCCAGGGGGTGTCCTGCTACATCAGTGTCCTGTCCAGGGGGTGTCCTGCTACATCAAGATGTCTCACTACAGAAACAGGAGATAGACTAGTGTCCTGTCCAGGGGGTGTCCTGTGTCTCACTACAGAAACAGTGTCCTGCTACATCAAGATGTCTTACTACTGAAACAGGGAGGAGATTGGCCCATAGCGCAGGAGTCATTCTGATTCGGACAATGATAACTTAGTCATACAGAATGGTATGACTTCTGACTTGTCTAATACATTATTTATTATTACGGGATTATATAAAACGAAGTGGACCCCTCTCTACTGGCCTCGTCATGTGACAGTGGACCGCTCTCTACTGGCCTCGTCATGTGACAGTGGACCGCTCTCTACTGGCCTCGTCATGTGACAGTGGACCGCTCTCTACTGGCCTCGTCATGTGACAGTGGACCGCTCTCTACTGGCCTCGTCATGTGACAGTGGACCGCTCTCTACTGGCTTCGTCGTAGTGACAGTGGACCGCTCTCTACTGGCCTCGTCATGTGACAGTGGACCGCCTCTCTACTAGCTTGCCGTCATGCGACAGTGGACCGCTCTCCACTGGCCTCGTCATGCGACAGTGGACCGCTCTCCACTGGCCTCGTCATGCGACAGTGGACCGCTCTCCACTGGCCTCGTCATGCGACAGTGGACCGCTCTCCACTGGCCTCGTCATGCGACAGTGGACCGCTCTCCACTGGCCTCGTCATGCGACAGTGGACCGCTCTCCACTGGCCTCGTCATGCGACAGTGGGACCGCTCTCACTGGCCTCGTCATGCGACAGTGGACCGCTCTCCACTGGCTCACATGCGAGACAGTGGACCGCTTCCACTGGCCTCGTCATGCGACAGTGGACCGCTCTCCACTGGCCTCGTCATGCGACAGTGGACCCCGCTCTCTACTGGCCTCGTCATGCGACAGTGGACCGCTCTCTACTGGCCTCGTCATGCGACAGTGGACCGCTCTCTACTGGCCTCGTCATGCGACAGTGGACCGCTCTCTACTGGCCTCGTCATGCGACAGTGGACCGCTCTCTACTGGCCTCGTCATGCGACAGTGGACCGCTCTCTACTGGCCTCGTCATGCGACAGTGGACCGCTCTCTACTGGCCTCGTCATGCGACAGTGGACCGCTCTCTACTGGCCTCGTCATGCGACAGTGGACCGCTCTCCCCTATTGAACCCTATTCCCTATATAGTGCACTACTATTGACCAGAGCCCTATGGAACCCTATTCCCTATATAGTGCACTACTATTGACCAGAGCCCTATGGAACCCTATTCCCTATATAGTGCACTACTATTGACCAGAGCCCTATGGAACCCTATTCCCTATATAGTGCACTACTATTGACCAGAGCCCTATGGAACCCTATTCCCTATATAGTGCACTACTATAGACCAGAGCCCTATGGAACCCTATTCCCTATATAGTGCACTACTATAGACCAGAGCCCTATGGAACCCTATTCCCTATATAGTGCACTATATATAGTGCATAATGATAACAGCCAAGTCCTCTATTGACTACTATTGACCAGAGCCCTATGGAACCCTATTCCCTATATAGTGCACTACTATTGACCAGAGCCCTATGGAACCCTATTCCCTATATAGTGCACTACTATTGACCAGAGCCCTATGGAACCCTATATTCCCTATATAGTGCACTACTATTGACCAGAGCCCTATGGAACCTATTTACTATATGAGTACTACTATTGACCAGAGCCTATGGAACCTATTCCTATATGTATAGTGCACTACTATTGACCAGAGCCCTATGGAACCCTATTCCCTATAGTGCACTACTATTGACCAGAGCCCTATGGAACCTACTATATAATTGCACTACTATTGACCAGAGCCCTATGGAACCCTATTCCCTATATAGTTGCACTACTATGACCAGAACTGTGGAACCTATTTCTATATAATTGCACTACTATTGATGAGCCCTATGGAACCCTATTCCCTATATAGTGCACTACTATTGACCAGAGCCCTATGGAACCCTATTCCCTATATAGTGCACTACTATTGACCAGAGCCCTATGGAACCCTATTCCCTATGTATAGTGCACTACTATTGACCAGAGCCCTATGGAACCCTATTCCCTATATAGTGCACTACTATTGACCAGAGCCCTATGGAACCCTATTCCCTATATAGTGCACTACTATTGACCAGAGCCCTATGGAACCCTATTCCCTATATAGTGCACTACTATTGACCAGAGCCCTATGGAACCCTATTCCCTATATAGTGCACTACTATTGACCAGAGCCCTATGGAACCCTATTCCCTATATAGTGCACTACTATTGACCAGAGCCCTATGGAACCCTATTCCCTATATAGTGCACTACTATTGACCAGAGCCCTATGGAACCCTATTCCCTATGTATAGTGCACAACTATTGACCAGAGCCCTATGGAACCCTATCCCCTATATAGTGCACTACTATTGACCAGAGCCCTATGGAACCCTATTCCCTATATAGTGCACTACTATTGACCAGAGCCCTATGGAACCCTATTCCCTATATAGTGCACTACTATTGACCAGAGCCCTATGGAACCCTATCCCCTATATAGTGCACTACTATTGACCAGAGCCCTATGGAACCCTATTCCCTATATAGTGCACTACTATTGACCAGAGCCCTATGGAACCCTATTCCCTATATAGTGCACTACTATTGACCAGAGCCCTATGGAACCCTATTCCCTATATAGTGCACTACTATTGACCAGAGCCCTATGGAACCCTATTCCCTATATAGTGCATAATGGCCCATAGGGCTCTGGTCAATAGTAGTGCACTATATAGGGAATAGGGTTCCATAGGGCTCTGGTCAATAGTAGGCAATAGGGTGCCATTTGGGACTGGCGATCAGCAGTAGAAATCTTTTCCCAAGTCAGAGTTTATAAATAAAGAGTCTGACAGACGGATGAGGACCAACTATTTTCAGCTCGGTCTTTTCTCATTTCTGTGCCCTGGGCTTTTTCATGTGGGCATCAGATACATGTCTCAGGAGTCCAATATACTGAATTAACCACAGACATTACAGCTAGGACATCATCAGATACAGACAGGACATCTATTATCTACTACATTATCCATATCCTTGCTACCTTCTCATTCTATTTGGAACCACCATCCTGCTACCTTCTCATTCCCCTACTTGGAACCATCCTGCTACCTTCTCTCATTCCCCTGAAACCACCATCCTGCTACTGTCTCATGCCCTAGGAACCATCCTGCTACCTTCTCATTCCCTAAGGAGGAACCATCCTGCTACCTTCTCATTCCCCTAGGGAACCATCCTGCTACCTTCTCATTCCCCTGGGAGAGACAACATCCGCTACCTTCTCATTCCCTAGGGAACCATCCTGCTACCTTCTCATTCCCTAGGGGGAACCATCCTGCTACCTTCTCATTCCCTAGGGGGAACCATCCTGCTACCTTCTCATTTCCCTAGGGAACCATCCCTGCTACCTTCTCATTCCCCTAGGGAACCATCCTGCTACCTTCTCATTCCCTAGGGGGAACCATCCTGCTACCTTCTCATTCCCCTGGGGGAACCATCCTGCTACCTTCTCATTCCCCTGACGGAACCATGGTCAGAGAAGAGTGAGGAGTCAGATCAGAGCAAGATAGAGAAAGATAACACTTGTGAGCAGAGCAGAGTCTAGAGGATCCAGCACATTCCTAGAGTCAGACACAATGAGTTTAGTCAGGGTGAGATGAGCGGACACTCTGGGCCAGAGGGCCCGGGATGAGGAGAGGGTGAAGGCAGGTACTAATAGCCAAGAGAGAGACATTCATTCTGGTGTCAGGGAGGGTTGGCTATTGCAACAACACATCATCAGTAGGGTAAACTAACCTGTCTCACGACGGTCTAATCAACTCACGTTCCCTATTAGTGGGTGAACAATCCAACGCTTGGTGAATTCTGCTTCACAATGATAGGAAGAGCCGACATCGAAGGATCAATATATTATATTTGGTATATATTTGGTGGATCTAACCCCCAGTCAGTCTCTTCAGAGCGGTGGGTTTCTGACAGGGCAGGAGGGATTCTAACAGGGCAGGAGGGAGAAGGAGGGTTTCTGACAGGGCAGGAGGGAGAAGGAGGGTTTCTGACAGGGCAGGAGGGAGGAGGAGGGTTTCTGACAGGGCAGGAGGGAGGAGGAGGGTTTCTGACAGGGCAGGAGGGAGAAGGAGGGTTTCTGACAGGGCAGGGGGCGAATGAGGGTTTCTGACAGGGCAGGAGGGAGAATGAGGGTTTCTGACAGGGCAGGAGGGAGAATGAGGGTTTCTGACAGGGCAGGAGGGAGAAGGAGAGGGCTTCTGACAGGGCAGGAGGGAGAAGGAGAGGGCTTCTTACAGGGCAGGAGGGAGAAGGAGAGGTGGGGCGGTGATGGGCAGTATTTACAGTTTTGGGACTATTTTATTGGTCCATTAAGTCAGGCAAGCTCAATCAAGCACATATACTGCATTTTAAATGATTTCAAAATCGTTTTTAAACCCAGGTCTGGACACTCTGCATGTTCCTACACAAAGAGAGAGGGAGAGAGGCTGGTAGGAGACCCTCTGCTGAGGTTAAAGACACAGACTGAAGGCTGTGGGAAGACCCTCTGCTGCGGTTAAAGTCACTGAGACTGAAGGCTGGTAGAAGACCCTCTGCTGAGGTTAAAGACACAGACTGAAGGCTGTGGGAAGACCCTCTGCTGAGGTTAAAGTCACTGAGACTGAAGGCTGGTAGAAGACCCTCTGCTGAGGTTAAAGACACAGAGAGTAGACTGAAGGCTGGTAGAAGACCCTCTGCTGAGGTTAAAGACACTGAGACTGAAGGCTGGTAGAAGACCCTCTGCTGAGGTTAAAGACACTGAGACTGAAGGCTGGTAGAAGACCCTCTGCTGAGGTTAAAGCCACTGAGACTGAAGGCTGGTAGAAGACCCTCTGCTGAGGTTAAAGTCACAGACTGAAGGCTGGTAGAAGACCCTCTGCTGAGGTTAAAGTCACAGACTGAAGGCTGGTAGGAGACCCTCTGCTGAGGTTAAAGTCACTGAGACTGAAGGCTGGTAGAAGACCCTCTGCTGAGGTTAAAGTCACAGACTGAAGGCTGGTAGAAGACCCTCTGCTGAGGTTAAAGTCACTGAGACTGAAGGCTGGTAGGAGACCCTCTGCTGAGGTTAAAGTCACAGACTGAAGGCTGGTAGGAGACCCTCTGCTGAGGTTAAAGTCACAGACTGAAGGCTGGTAGAAGACCCTCTGCTGAGGTTAAAGTCACAGAGACTGAAGGCTGGTAGAAGACCCTCGGCTGAGGTTAAAGTCACTGAGACTGAAGGCTGGTAGAAGACCCTCTGCTGAGGTTAAAGTCACTGAGACTGAAGGCTGGTAGAAGACCCTCTGCTGAGGTTAAAGTCACTGAGACTGAAGGCTGGTAGAAGACCCTCTGCTGAGGTTAAAGTCACTGAGACTGAAGGCTGGTAGAAGACCCTCTACTGAGGTTAAAGTCACAGACTGAAGGCTGGTAGGAGACCCTCTGCTGAGGTTAAAGTCACAGACTGAAGGCTGGTAGGAGACCCTCTGCTGAGGTTAAAGTCACAGACTGAAGGCTGGTAGAAGACCCTCTGCTGAGGTTAAAGTCACAGAGACTGAAGGCTGGTAGAAGACCCTCGGCTGAGGTTAAAGTCACTGAGACTGAAGGCTGGTAGAAGACCCTCTGCTGAGGTTAAAGACACTGAGACTGAAGGCTGGTAGAAGACCCTCTGCTGAGGTTAAAGTCACTGAGACTGAAGGCTGGTAGAAGACCCTCTGCTGAGGTTAAAGACACAGAGAGTAGACTGAAGGCTGGTAGAAGACCCTCTGCTGAGGTTAAAGACACAGACTGAAGGCTGGTAGGAGACCCTCTGCTGAGGTTAAAGTCACTGAGACTGAAGGCTGGTAGAAGACCCTCTGCTGAGGTTAAAGTCACTGAGACTGAAGGCTGGTAGAAGACCCTCTGCTGAGGATAAAGCCACTGAGACGGAGTAGACTTAACGATGCAAGAACAGCGGCAGACAGGACCTAAAAGGTCAAAGATCACAGATGTGAGATACGTCATTACTCTGGTGGTCCAGGATGTCTCCCAAACTGCACTCTATTCCCTTAATAGCGCACTACGGACTCTGGTCAAAAATACATACACTACATACAACCAGTGTCAAGGTAAGGCTCAATATATAAACACAAAGCTCCGTATAAGGAAACAGCCCAAAAACAACACAGAGACCCGGGTCATTAAAAATAACAGCATTCTTGTATGAGCTGCCAAACATGTTGCAGAACAGAACAATCTGAATTATTCCCACAATCTGGGAGGACCAATACCGAGGCCAAGGGATGAATCTCAAATAGTACCCTATTCCCTATTGGTCCTGGTCAAAAGTAGTGCACCCTATTCCCTATTGGTCCTGGTCAAAAGTAGTGCACCCTATTCCCTATTGGTCCTGGTCAAAAGTAGTGCACCCTATTCCCTATTGGTCCTGGTCAAAAGTAGTGCACCCTATTCCCTATTGGTCCCGGTCAAAAGTAGTGTACCCTATTCCCTATTGGTCCCGGTCAAAAGTAGTGCACCCTATTCCCTATTGGTCCTGGTCAAAAGTAGTGCACCCTATTCCCTATTGGTCCCGGTCAAAAGTAGTGCACCCTATTCCCTATTGGTCCCGGTCAAAAGTAGTGCACCTATTCCCTATTGGTCCCGGTCAAAAGTAGTGCACCCTATTCCCTATTGGTCCTGGTCAAAAGTAGTGCACCCTATTCCCTATTGGTCCCGGTCAAAAGTAGTGCACCCTATTCCCTATTGGTCCTGGTCAAAAGTAGTGCACCCTATTCCCTATTGGTCCTGGTCAAAAGTAGTGCACCCTATTCCCTATTGGTCCTGGTCAAAAGTAGTGCACCCTATTCCCTATTGGTCCTGGTCAAAAGTAGTGCACCCTATTCCCTATTGGTCCCGGTCAAAAGTAGTGCACCCTATTCCCTATTGGTCCTGGTCAAAAGTAGTGCACCCTATTCCCTATTGGTCCCGGTCAAAAGTAGTGCACCCTATTCCCTATTGGTCCTGGTCAAAAGTAGTGCACCCTATTCCCTATTGGTCCCGGTCAAAAGTAGTGCACCCTATTCCCTATTGGTCCTGGTCAACAGTAGTGCACCCTATGTCCTATTGGTCCTGGTCAAAAGTAGTGCACCCTATTCCCTATTGGTCCCGGTCAAAAGTAGTGCACTACAAAAGGGGACTGTGGTGCCATTGGGGACGCAGTAAATAGGTTCAGTTCAGCAGCTGTCGAAGGCCAGACTGATAATGAAATCTGATCGTTTGACAAGTCACTCCTTCAAAGCTGCTGGAGCCTGTAGCCCTACCCAGTCTACAGTTATAGGAGTCTGTTACCACCTACCTGGTGATATACCGTAGCCCTACCCAGTCTACAGTTATAGGAGTCTGTTACCACCTACCTGGTGATATACCGTAGCCCTACCCAGTCTACAGTTATAGGAGTCTGTTACCACCTACCTGGTGATATACCGTAGCCCTACCCAGTCTACAGTTATAGGAGTCTGTTACCACCTACCTGGTGATATACCGTAGCCCCTACCCAGTCTACAGTTATAGGAGTCTGTTACCACCTACCTGGTGATATACCGTAGCCCTACCCAGTCTACAGTTATAGGAGTCTGTTACCACCTACCTGGTGATATACCGTAGCCCTACCCAGTCTACAGTTATAGGAGCCTGTTACCATCTACCTGGTGATATACCGTAGCCCTACCCAGTCTACCCAGTCTACAGTTATAGGAGCCTGTTACCACCTACCTGGTGATATACCATAGCCCTACCCAGTCTACAGTTATAGGAGCCTGTTACCACCTACCTGGTGATATACCG
>NW_027034876.1:0-9037 GCF_034236695.1 Oncorhynchus nerka | reverse complement strand
CATGGCTAATGACATGTTAATGCGCTATCTGTGGGGCCCTCAACCAATGTGTTCATAATATGCTATCTGGGGGGCCTGACCTCCAGGCTGCTCTCAACGCCATAAAATAATAATATTAACTTTTCTTTTGGGGGGAGGGGAGGGTTGGAGTCCCCTGGAGTTCGGGGTCCCATGGCACGTGCCCTGTGTACCCATTCGGTAAGCCGGCCCTTTGTGTGTATGTGTCTGTCTTTCTGTCTGTGTGTGTGTGTAGGCTATGCATGCTCACTGTGTGAGTGTGTGTGACTCAGTTTGTTTTCTATGCCATATCCTTGCTTTGTGGTGCACTAAATGAAAACAGCTAAATAGAGCAAGGCCTTAGCAATGGGACACCATCTCCCCCACGACCTCTGCCTCCTGGAGGTGTGAGCTGCCTTGCCATGCTAAACATAACATGTATACAACATGCATGGAAAATGACTGACTCGGCTGTGCGCTATTAAAAGAGCTCAAATCCCAAAGTATTGCTGGGGGGATGGGACTGCTGGTCAGAGCTACAATCTGTGTGGGCTGGGGCTGGGAACATTGCCCCAAATGAGAAGACCTAGCCAGGAATACTAGCAGACAATTTTTCCACAAGAGGTTTAGCCACCCCAAACCGTAAGTGGCAGTTGTGTGAATGATATCAAACCATACTATAGGTGTGAAATGGAGACAGTCAGCCAATGACACACAGCCAGGACAGTATTTTCACGTTTTGTGTTGAGACACAGGGAAACTTGTTACTGTAACTGTATAGTTCCATGTTCTGATTTCATTGTAGTTTGTGTAGGGATGGCAGGATAACACCTATGATTACTGTCTTTTTTCTTCTTCACATTGTGTCTTTATCACATTTGTTTCATTCATGTTATTTTTGGATCTATTAAGTTTATCTTTGAGTTGTGCTGATGTTACCGTACAGCTTTTGAAAATAACGTTGCTATATTATTTTTAGGTCAGGATATATTTGGAGCCTCCCCTTGGACAGACACACACTGTACAGTACATGGTAAACTGTGGCTTAAGTGCTATTAAAACACCCAGTAGAACAAATACTGTGGACCAATCACACTTAAACTGTAATGGGACACACTGGGATTGTCGTAGGTGGTTATTGCAAAGATATAGTAATCTGAGGAAAGAAAGTTACTGTAAAGTGACTGTATCTTATACTGTATGAATAAACTATGAAATGTTGAGTCACCTTGACTGTCTGACATATTCGGTATGCTTCACATTGACACTGTCCTAACTGAAGATGGGTTTCACTTTGCCCTTTGTGATAATTTGAGGTCATGTATCAAGGAGTATGTTTAGCTCCTTCTGATGAAACAACCAGACAGCATTTATTAGAGTGATCATAAGCTCTATCTTTTAACTTTGCTCTTGTCACTACAGTACATGGTCAATATCTGTCTCTTCTGTTTCCATTGCAGAGTTATGGAGTAACTAAAGGCTTAAAGGCCCAGTGCATTCAAAATGTATTTTTCTGTGTTTTATATATATTTCCACACTATGAGTTTTGACAAATACTGTGAAAATGGAACATGATGATAATGGCCTTTAAGTGTAAGAGCTGTTTGAAAAGACCACCTGAAAAAATCAGCCTGTTTTGGTGGGATGGAGTTGTGGCCTGCCGGTGACATCACCAGTTGGTAAATTAGTTAATAGACCAATAAGAAAGAGAGCTCCAACACTCTCAGCCAATAACAGCAAGATTTCAGTTTTCTCCTCCAAATCTGATCACTCCCAGACAGTCCTAGCTAAATTCTTATTTGATAAATTGCCCTTTTCTAAAAGCATTTTTTCTTTCTTATTTTTGACCAAAACATCTGCATTGGACCTTTAACGGTTGTCTTTAACAGGGTCTTTTGGATACCAAAATCATGGACCTGGAATATCTGTTGGTATGAAATACATTTTTGAGAATGTTCAATATTCTCACTTTGATCATATAATCACCCATAGAATTTGAATTTAATTCTTATTATATGTATCACTTCTCATCCATTAGTCAATCCATTGATTATTGATTCATCTTGGCATGCTTTCATCATATCATATAATGGACTGTAGACCCACGTGTATTTATATAAGAATGCCATTGCATACTTCTGAACAATACATTTACTGCCTGTATTTTTAATTCAAAACTATCAAGTTTTCTCATTAAACACTAAAACATGGCACTATATGCTACTGAAAATGATATTCCCATTGGTCTTTTCCAGAGTATGGACCCAGCTGCAATTCTGCTGGTGCCTGTTGTGGTGGTGGTAACAGCAGTGGTTATTTTCCTGCACAGTCTGGTGCTCAAGTTCTTGTCCACAGCAACGGTGCGCAACAAGGTGGTCGTGATAACAGATGCCTTAACAGGACTGGGAAAGGGTAAATCCTTTGTTTTGATTTTGAAAAACAAAGCTCAGATAGGAAGTGCACGTAGAAAACTGTTATTACATTGTTACTAAAACAGTATTCTGTCTTTAAATGTATTAATCCAAACCTTTGCAGAATGTGCAAAGTTGTTTCACGAGGGAGGAGCTAGAGTCATCCTTTGCGGAAAAACTTGGGAAAAACTTGAAGGTTTTGCTGATAACCTGACTAGCGCTGCAGACCCTAAATTAGTAAGTATGTCATAACTCTTAAACCCAACAGAGCAATTATATGGTCTTTATATGCATGATACAAAGTTACGTTTTATTAGCATTTATATGAATATGCAGAAATTGTAAAGTGATCATGAATATCCTAAAGATTAATAACCATACTGTATATTACAGTAATTTGGTCCTGCATTATTGTGAAATTCTCTTTCCCTTTCCTAGACCTTCCCTCCTAAACTTGTGCTGGTTGATTTCGGTGACATGAACAGCATGCCAGATGTGATCGTAGAGACACTGGAGTGTTATGGCTGTGTGGATGTGCTCATTCTCAACAGCAGCCTTAAAGTCAAGGCCCCAGTACAGAGCACATCACTGAAGATGGACAAGCTAGTTATGGACAATAACTACTTTGGCCCTATCACAGTGGCTAAGGGTACTATATCACAACAGAGCATAATTGAACTCAGTTAAAAGGAATTGAAGTTTGAGAGTTGTGTTACATTGGTCCCTTCCACAGGTCTTCTGCCATCCATGATGTCGAGGAGGACAGGCCATGTGATTCTGGTCAACAGCATCCAGGGCAAGCTGGCTATGCCTTTCCGTGCCACTTGTGAGTTCAGTCATTTTCATACCGACAGTAGGCCTACTTCTGAATGTAGTTTGATGAAGTTTGAATTAACAGGTATTCAGATGTACAGTATGAGTTCCCTCAATAATGGAACGATTGTATGAGCGGGAGATCAGGGTCTGAATTTGGCTTCTGCTGGGTTTCAGATGCTGCCTCTAAGCATGCGGTCCAAGCCTTCTTTGACTGTCTGCG
Source organism: Oncorhynchus nerka (assembly GCF_034236695.1). Classification (NCBI taxonomy): domain Eukaryota; kingdom Metazoa; phylum Chordata; class Actinopteri; order Salmoniformes; family Salmonidae; genus Oncorhynchus; species Oncorhynchus nerka. Next base: position 5,593 of record NW_027034876.1, on the reverse strand, counting down.
GGCTGAGGTCCAAGAGTATGGCATCTCTGTCAGCACTGTCAACCACACCTTCATCATCTCCCCTCCACCTGGGGAAAAGACCAAGAAGTCCATCTGGTCAAGTAACCTGCTGTCTCAGTTGATGATCTTAATACTGTGTGTTGTGTTGGTCTGACTACTCTAACCAACCTTATCCCGCCTCCCCCTCCCAGTCTTCTCCAAACAGAAGGTTATGGGCATCACACCAGCAGAGGCTGCCAGTGAGATCCTGAAGATTCTGAACAGCAAGAAGAGAGAGGTGGTCATGGCTCACTCCCTCCCCAAGATGGCCATCTATGCCAGATCCCTTTTCCCAAATGTATTTTTCGCTGTGATGGCTGCAGGAGTGAATAATGCTGCAGGAGTGAATAATATTGCAGCTTTAGCAGACTCAGAGGAGCTGTAGTCAACATTGCATTGGATTGGCACTGATTCTGGATACACACCACATAGAACTGGGAATAAGATGATGTGTTGGGCCAGCACTTATGACTGTCAAATATGGAGGACCAGCTGAGACCGGAATGAAAAGAGAAGAAGACAAAACGATTATTGAAATGTTTGTATGTTTTCAATGCTGAATGGACACAGGTGACTGAAAAAGATGTTGGAAAAATGTTTACTTGGAAACTAAAATAACTTGGGTATCTCATAAGGTATGCAACTTGCTTCAGTAGAACTGTCATATAGCAGAAATGAGGGAAACTGTTGTTTGTGTTATTGGGAACCTTATATTAGGCCTATAGAACCAAGAAATAAACCTTGTTTTGATCTCTGTCTCATTGTCTTTACTTTTCATAATATATGTAACATTGGTAAAGAGACCACTTTGTAGCCTACAGATGGAATTGAAGACTCATAATTGTATTTTGTGACAGAGGTGGATGGTAATTGAATTACAATCTCAACTCATTATAGTCATGAAGTAACTATTTTACGCTGGCTAGTGGACATCAATGGAATTGCATTGGGAAAGACTGCGCACAGCCACGAGTGAGAATTGACTCTTGAACAAGAATATCGATATGGCTTTACGAAAATTGATTTTTCGCGTCTATGCATTGAACAGCACACGTCATTCTGTAAAGGTTTTGAATACTCAATATTTCTGCCTTTAGTGTATTGAGTCCTAACACCGATTTGAGAGTAAAACATGACCGACACAACCTCTGCTTTTCTATCAACCTGGACGGCGAAGGTGAGCGTGAAACAGAGCCGGGATTGCCATTTACAACCAGAGGGTTATAGTAACTCGAGGCCGGTGTTCATGCATGGCCCACTTGGGAAGGTTCCTAGTTAGGAACGCATGACTGTGGGGAATATAATATGTTACACGTACAAATAACATTTGACTCTCTTGGCACAGGACATCAGGATAGCGCGGTGCTGCGCTACAAATTTACGAGCAAGAAGGAGGTAGATCTACTGTCAACTTATGTACCCGAGTCTTTCAGGGGCAAAGGTGTTGCAGCTCTTCTGTCAAAGGTAAACTCTCATGACTATGGAATCCCATTTCCGCCACCCCAAAAAATGTAAAGGCCCAGGGCAGTCAAAACGTGTTATACTGTGTTTTATATATATTTCCACACAGGTTTGAATAAATCTGTGAAATTGTGAAAATTATGATAATGCCCTTTTAGTGTAAGAACAGTTTGAAATGTCATTCTGTTTTGGTGGGATGGAGTTTTGGCCTGCCTGGTGAAATGAACAGGTGGTAAATTAGTAAATAGTCCAATTAAATATTGTTCCAAACTACTCTGCCAATAACAGCTAGTTTTCAGTTTTTCCCTCCCTACTCAGACCACTCCCAAAGTCATAGCAAAATTATTGCTTGAGAAATTTCTCTTTGCTATTTGAAAACAAGTTAACCAGTAATGATTTGATATTGAGAATTTAAAAAACGTCTGCATTTGACCTTAGAAAATGATTATACTATCTAAACATTTCTAGGTACAAATTTTGAGATACGTAAGTCAACATTTTGAGATACTTTTTTTCTAACCTTAATTTAACTAGGCAAGTCAATTAATAAGAAATTATTATTTACAAGAACGGCCTACGAAGAGGCAAAAGGCCTCCTGTGGGGATGGGGCCCAACTTGTTTAAATGTAGGACAAAACACACATCACGACAAAAGAGACACCACAACACTACATAAAGAGAGACATAAGACAACAACATAAAATGGCAGGAACATGACAATACATGGTAGCAGCACAACATGACAACAACACAACATGGCAGCAGCACAACATGGTAGCAGCACAAACATGGTACAAACATTGTTAGGGACAGACAACAGCACGAAGGTAGAGACAACAATACATCACACAAAGTTTCAGTAAGTGTCCATGATTGAGTCTTTGAATGTAGAGATGGAGATAAAACTGTCCAGTTTGGGTGTTTTTTTGCAGCTCGTTCCAGTCGCTAAGTTAGCTGCAGCGAACTGAAAAGAGGAGCGACCCATTGATGTGTGTGCTTTGGGGACCTTTAACAGAATGTGACTGGCAGAACAGGTGCTGTATGTGGTGGATGAGGGCTGCAGTAGATATTTCAGATAGGGGGGAGTGAGGCCTAAGAGGGTTTTATAAATAAGCATCAACCAATGGGTCTTGCGACGGGTATACAGAGATGACCAGTTTACAGAGGAGTATAGCGTGCAGTGATGTGTCCTATAAAATGTTGAGATATTAAGTCTTCGCCCTAGGGAGGACTCCTGGTCCTTTACACAGACACAGAGACAACAACTGTTAGTGGTCAATAGAGCTAACAGTGCTGAGCTTGCTTTATGCAGGGTTGCATCATGTAGGACTTTGCATCTGTAATTAAAAAGTAAATCACACAACAAACCATTGCTATTGTGTTGATTGATTAATTGCAGTCAATCATTTTTGATTAAAAAAGGTCTATGTAGCTTAGCCGCACAAAGTTTGAATATAAATAAAATTTGATCACATTCATATTTTCTCTTAACACAAATAAATGGGCCTATATTTAATATATAATTTAGGTTGTAAATACATAGCTTAGGCTATAAATACATGATGTTACTGCTTTGTTTCCCTTGCCCAGAGGGAATCAGATTGCTTAGGCTTCTCTAGGCTACCTGCAGCTGTGGTTGTTATCAGTAGGCTACAGTTGATCAGTTTGTGCTGAAGTTGACAGATGGAAATCACCACACAATGCTACACATAAATAAACATGGCACGGCAGGTAGCCTAGTGGTTAGAGCGTTGGGCCAGTAACCGAAAGGTTGCTAGATCGAATCCCTGAGCTGACAAGAAACAAATCTGTTGTTCTGCCCCTGAACAAGGCAGTTAACCCAGTGTTCCTAGGCTGTCATTGTAAATAAGAATTTGTTCTTAACTGACTTGCCCAGTTAAATAAAGGTTAATAGTAATATATATGTATGATTTACCATCTCTACATTTTAGATAGTATTGACTTTCTTTTGTATGTGGTGGGAATTGGCTTCCATACATGACTCATGATGTCTTTGGTAACAATAAAAAGGTTGCATGTTTGGTAATATTTTTTAATTGCAATATTATTCATATTATTTATTAATACATTTGAACCATTCTCTCCTCTATTCAGGCTGCCATGGATTTTCTAGTGGAAGAAAACCTCAAGGCCCATATATCTTGTTGTTATATTAAGAAATATGTTGAGGAAACCCCACTTCTTGGTTATAAGGATCTTATTATAGTCTGAATAAGCTGTATCCTTGATGAATAGTGGTTGGAAAGAATGGTAATTGTAAAAATACATAATAATTCAAATAATGTATTCAGTATTTACAGTACTAGTCAAAAGTTTGGACACACCAATTCATTCAATTCAATTCATTCATTTCTTTATTTTTACTATGTTCTACATGGTATAATAATAGTGAAGATAATCAAAACTATGAAATAACACATATGGAATCATGTAGTAACCAAAACAAGTGTTAAACAAATCAAAATAGATTTTAGATTCTTCAAGGTAGCCTTGATGACAGCTGACAGAAACGGACAGATGACAGAAACGGAAGTCCAGCATTACTTGAAGACATAAAGGACAGTCAATCCGGAAAATGACAAGAACTTTGAAAGTTGTACAGTCGCAAAAACCATCAAGCGCTATGATGAAACTGGCTCTCATGAGGACCGCCATAGGAAAGGAAGACCCAGTTACCTCTGCTGCAGAGGATAAGTTCATTAGTTACCAGCCTCAGAAATTGCAGTCCAAATAAATGCTTCACAGAGTTCAAGTAAAAGACACATCTCAACATCAACTGTTCAGTGGAGACTGCATGAATTAGGCCTTCATGGTCAAATTGCTGCAAAGAAACCACTACTATAGGACACCAATAATAAGAAGAGATTTGCTTGGGGCTAGAAACATGAGCAATGGACAATAGACCGGTGGAAATCTGTCCTTTGGTCTGATGAGTCCAAATGTGAGATTTTTTGTTCCAACCGCCATGTCTTTTTGCGATGCAGAGTACGGATGATCTCTCTATGTGTGGTTCCAACCGTGAAGCATGGAGGAGGAGGTATGATGGTGTGGGGGTGCTTTGCCGGTGACACTGTCAGTAATTTATTTAGAATTCAAGGCACACTTAGCCAGCATGGCTACCACAGCATTCTGCAGCGATATGCCATCCCATCTGGTTTGCGCTTAGTGGGTTTATCATTTGTTTTTAAACAGGACAATGATCCAACACACCTCCAGCCTGTGTAAGGGCTATTTGACAAAGAAGGAGAGTGATGGAATGCTGCATCAGATGACCTGGCCTCCACCATCACCCGATCTCAACCCAATTGAGATGGTTTGGGATGAGTTGGACTGCAGAGTGAAGGAAAAGCTGCCAACAAGTGCTGAGCATATGTGGGAACTCCTTCAAACTGTTGGAAATGCATTCCAGGTGAAGCTGGTTGAGAGAATGCCAAGAGTGTGCAAAGCTGTCATCAAGGCTACCTTGAAGAATCTCAAATATAAAATATATTTAGATTTGTTTAACACTTTTTTGGTTACTACATGATTCCATATGTGTTTCCTTCATAGTTTTGATGTCTTCACTAATAATCTACAATGTAAAATACAAATAAAGAAAAACCCTTGAATGAGTAGGTGTGTCCAAACTTTTGACTGGTACTGTATGAATATATATATATATAATACATATTGATTATCAGCCTGCTTTCAGTCTACCTTATTTTGCATTCTGTGACCATGCCTTTGAGAAATATTTATTCAGGAGTACGTTCAATGAGAGGCCAAAATAAGCAACCATGTCTGAGTCACTTCAAATGTAGCTTACTATTTCCATCAGAAAGGAAACGTTTTATTGATAGAAATAATTCTTCTTTATAAAGTTGTCTGTTGTATTACTTGCTTGTTTAAATTATTTGTGAATAATCTCTTATTTGTTTGTACATTTTTCATTGATTGAACAAGTGTCATTTCTATAATAGATTACATTGATATCAAACACCCTCTCCTTGTCATGTCTTCAGTAGAGAGCTACCCAGTCTAGTCCGGGTCTTCGTAAGGTTGTTCTTTTGTTCTCAAGAAATATAACACCTGC
>NW_027034875.1:0-9036 GCF_034236695.1 Oncorhynchus nerka | reverse complement strand
CCTTGAATGTAACTGATTGTGAATGTATGAAAGATACGTTGAAACTAAAGTGGTTACAATCTGTTCTCTGGAGATATGGATAGCCCTGTGGTTTTCTTCTGAGATATGGATAGCCCTGTGGTCTTTCTTCTGAGATATGGATAGCCCTGTGGTTTTCTCTGTTCTCTGAGATATGGATAGCCCTGGGGTTTTCCGAGATATGGATAGCCCTGTGGTTTTCTCTGAGATATGGATAGCCCTGTGGTTTTCTCTCTGTTCTCTGAGATATGGATAGCCCTGTGGTTTTCTCTTTCTCTGAGATAAGGATAGCCCTGTGGTTTTCTCTGAGATATGGATAACTTGTGTTTTCTCTTCATTCTTGAGGAGTTATGATAGCCTCTGTGCTTTTTCTGTTCTCTGAGATATGGGATAGCCCTGTATTTTCTGTTCTCTGGAGATATGGATAGCCCTGTGGTTTTCTCATTCTCTGAGATATGGATAGCTCCTGTGGTTTTCTGAGATATGGATAGCCCTGTGGTTTTCTGAGATATGGATAGCCCTGTGGTTTTCCTGAGATATGGATAGCCCTGTGGTTTTCTCTGAGGTACATGGATAGCCCTGTGGTTTTCTGAGATATGGATATTCTGTATTTTCTGTTCTCTGAGATATGGATAGCCCTGTGGTTTTCTCTGTTCTCTGAGATATGGATAGCCCTGTGGTTTTCTCTGAGATATGGATAGCCCTGTGGTTTTCTCTGTTCTCTGAGATATGGATAGCCCTGTGGTTTTCTCTCTGAGATATGGATAGCCCTGTGGTTTTCTCTGTTCTCTGAGATATGGATAGCCCCTGTGGTTTTCTCTGAGATATGGATAGCCTGTGGTTTCTCTGAGATATGGATAGCCCTGTGGTTTCTCTGTTCTCTGAGATATGGATAGCCCTGTGGTGTTCTCTGAGATATGGATAGCCCTGTGGTTTTCTCTTTCTCTGAGATATGGATAGCCCTGGTTTTCTCTGAGATATGGATTGTGGTTTTCTCTGTTCTCTGAGATATGGATAGCCCTGTGGTTTTCTCTGAGGTATGGATAGCCCCTGTGGTTTTCTGTTCTCTGAGATATGGATAGCCCTGTGGTTTTCTCTGTTCTCTTGAGATATGGATAGCCCTGTGGTTTTCTCTGTTCTCTGAGATATGGATAGCCTGGTTTTCTCTGAGATATGGATAGCCCTGTGGTTTCTCTGAGATATGAGATATGGATAGCCCTGTGGTTTCTCTGTTCTCTGAGATATGGATAGCCCTGTGGTTTTCTCTGTTCTCTGGAGATATGGATAGCCCTGTGGTTTTCTCTGAGATATGGATAGCCCTAGGTTTTTCTCTGAGATATGGATAGCCCTGTGGTTTCTCTGTTCTCTGAGATATGGATAGCCCTGTGGTTTCTCTGAGATATGGATCCCTGTGGTTTTCTCTGTTCTCTGAGATATGGATAGCCCTGTGGTTTTTCTCTGAGATAAGGATAGCTGTGGTTTTCTCTGTTCTTCTGAGATATGGATAGCCCTGGTTTTCTCTGTTCTCTGAGATATGGATAGCCCTGTGGTTTTCTCTGAGATATGGATAGCCCTGTGGTTTTCTCTGAGATATGGATAGCCCTGTGGTTTTCTCTGAGATATGGATAGCCCTGTGGTTTTCTCTGAGATATGGATAGCCCTGTGGTTTTCTCTGAGATATGGATAGCCCTGTGGTTTTCTCTGTTCTCTGAGATATGGATAGCCCTGTGGTTTTCTCTGTTCTCTGAGATATGGATAGCCCTGTGGTTTTCTCTGTTCTCTGAGATATGGATAGCCCTGTGGTTTTCTCTGTTCTCTGAGATATGGATAGCCCTGTGGTTTTCTCTGTTCTCTGAGATATGGATAGCCCTGTGGTTTTCTCTGAGATATGGATAGCCCTGTGGTTTTCTCTGAGATATGGATAGCCCTGTGGTTTTCTCTGTTCTCTGAGATATGGATAGCCCTGTGGTTTTCTCTGAGATATGGATAGCCCTGTGGTGTTCTCTGAGATATGGATAGCCCTGTGGTTTCTCTGAGATATGGATAGCCCTGTGGTTTTCTGTTCTCTGAGATATGGATAGCCCTGTGGTTTTCTCTGAGATATGGATAGCCCTGTGGTTTTCTCTGAGATATGGATAGCCCTGTGGTTTTCTGTTCTCTGAGATATGGATAGCCCTGTGGTTTTCTCTGAGATATGGATAGCCCTGTGGTTTTCTCTGTTCTCTGAGATATGGATAGCCCTGTGGTTTCTCTGAGATATGGATAGCCCTGTGGTTTTCTCTGTTCTCTGAGATATGGATAGCCCTGTGGTTTTCTGTTCTCTGAGATATGGATAGCCCTGTGGTTTTCTCTGTTCCCTGTGGTTTTCTGAGATATGGAGATATGGATAGCCCTGTGGTTTTCTCTGAGATATGGATAGCCCTGTGGTTTCTCTGAGATATGGATAGCCCTGTGGTTTTCTCTGAGATATGGATAGCCCTGTGGTTTTCTCTGTTCTCTGAGATATGGATAGCCCTGTGGTTTTCTGTTCTGAGATATGGATAGCCCTGTGGTTTTCTCTGAGATATGGATAGCCCTGTGGTTTTCTTTCTCTGAGATATGGATAGCCCTGTGGTTTTCTCTGAGATATGGATAGCCCTGTGGTTTTTCTCTGAGATATGGATAGCTCCTGTGGTTTTCTCTGAGATATGGATAGCCCTGTGGTTTTCTGTTCTCTGAGATATGGATAGCCCTGTGGTTTTCTCTGAGATATGGATAGCCCTGTGGTTTTCTGTTCTCTGAGATATGGATAGCCCTGTGGTTTTCTCTGAGATATGGATAGCCCTGTGGTTTCTCTGAGATATGGATAGCCCTGTGGTTTTCTCTGTTCTCTGAGATATGATAGCCCTGTGGTTTTCTCTGAGATATGGATAGCCCTGTGGTTTTCTGTTCTCTGAGATATGGATAGCCCTGTGGTTTTCTCTGTTCTCTGAGATATGGATAGCCCTGTGGTTTTCTCTGAGATATGGATAGCCCTGTGGTTTTCTGTTCTCTGAGATATGGATAGCCCTGTGGTTTTCTCTGTTCTCTGAGATATGGATAGCCCTGTGGTTTCTCTGTTCTCTGAGATATGGATAGCCCTGTGGTTTTCTGGAGATATGGATAGCCCTGTGGTTTTCTCTGAGATATGGATAGCCCTGTGGTTTTCTCTGTTCTCTGAGATATGGATAGCCCTGTGGTTTTCTGTTCTCTGAGATATGGATAGCCCTGTGGTTTTCTCTGAGATATGGATAGCCCTGTGGTTTTCTCTGTTCTCTGAGATATGGATAGCCCTGTGGTTTTCTCTGAGATTCTCTCTGAGATATGGATAGCCTGTGGTTTTCTCTGTTCTCTGAGATATGGATAGCCCTGTGGTTTTCTCTCTGAGATATGGATAGCCCTGTGGTTTTTCTCTGTTCTCTGAGATATGGATAGCCCTGTGGTTTTCTGAGATATGGATAGCCTTTTTCTCTGAGGTATGGATAGCCCTGTGGTTTTCTCTGTTCTCTGAGATATGGATAGCCCTGTGGTTTTCTCTGAGATATGGATAGCCCTGTGGTTTTCTCTGAGATATGGATAGCCCTGTGGTTTTCTCTGAGATATGGATAGCCCTGTGGTTTTCTCTTTTCTCTGAGATATGGATAGCCCTGTGGTTTTCTCTGAGATATGGATAGCCCTGTGGTTTTCTCTGTTCTCTGAGATATGGATAGCCCTGTGGTTTTCTCTGAGATATGGATAGCCCTGTGGTTTTCTCTGAGATATGGATAGCCCTGTTTTCTCTCTGAGATATGGATAGCCCTGTGGTTTTCTCTTTCTGAGATATGGATAGCCCTGTGGTTTTCTCTGTTCTCTGAGATATGGATAGCCCTGTGGTTTTCTCTGAGATATGGATAGCCCTGTGGTTTTCTCTTTTCTCTGAGATATGGATAGCCCTGTGGTTTTCTCTGTTCTCTGAGATATGGATAGCCCTGTGGTTTTCTCTGTTCTCTGAGATATGGATAGCCCTGTGGTTTTCTCTGTTCTCTGAGATATGGATAGCCCTGTGGTTTTCTCTGTTCTCTGAGATATGGATAGCCCTGTGGTTTTCTCTGTTCTCTGAGATATGGATAGCCCTGTGGTTTTCTCTGAGATATGGATAGCCCTGTGGTTTTCTCTGTTCTCTGAGATATGGATAGCCCTGTGGTTTTCTCTGTTCTCTGAGATATGGGATAGCCCTGTGGTTTTCTGAGATATGGATAGCCCTGTGGTTTTCTCTGTTCTGAGATATGGATAGCCCTGTGGTTTTCTCTCTGTTCTCTGAGATATGGATAGCCCTGTGGTTTCTCTGTTCTGAGATATGGATAGCCCTGTGGTTTTCTCTGAGATATGGATAGCCCTGTGGTTTTCTCTGAGATATGGATAGCCCTGTGGTTTTCTCTGTTCTCTGAGATATGGATAGCCCTGTGGTTTTCTCTGTTGGATAGCCCTCTGAGATATGGATAGCCCTGTGGTTTTCTCTGAGATATGGATAGCCCTGTGGTTTTCTGTTCTCTGAGATATGGATAGCCCTGTGGTTTTCTCTGAGATATGGATAGCCCTGTGTTTTCTCTGAGATATGGATAGCCCTGTGGTTTTCTCTGTTCTCTGAGATATGGATAGCCCTGTGGTTTTCTCTGAGATATGGATAGCCTGTGGTTTTCTCTGAGATATGGATAGCCCTGTGGTTTTCTCTGAGATATGGATAGCCCTGTGGTTTTCTCTTTTCTCTGAGATATGGAGGCCCTGTGGTTTTCTCTGTTCTCTGAGATATGGATAGCCCTGTGGTTTTCTCTGTTCTCTGAGATATGGATAGCCCTGTGGTTTTCTCTTAGATATGGATAGCCCTGTGGTTTTGAAACCCTGTTTTCTCTGAATAGGATCCCTGTGAAGATATGATAGCCTGGTCTTGTTCTCTGAGATATGATAGCCCTGGTTTTTCTTTCTCTGAGATATGGATAGCCCTGTGGTTTCTCTGTTCTCTGAGATATCCCTTGGAAGACCCTGTGGTTTTCTCTGAGATATGGATAGCCCTGTGGTTTTATATTCTCTGAGATATGGATAGCCCCGCAGTTCAGAGTCCCTGCTTCATTTCTTTAAAGCAGATCGGAGGAATAGATGTCTTTTCCAAGAGAGACTTTTCCAATAGCAGCAGGGAAACAACGTGTCTTTCAACAACAAGAGTTATTATATTCCATTAGCAGGCATATGAAACACAACTTCATCTCTTTTCCAAGAGAGACCTGGTCCAATAGCAGCAGGGGGAACAACGTGTCTTTACCAAGAGAGACCTGGTCCAATAGCAGCAGGGGGACGTTTCAGCATCTCTTTTCCAAGAGAGACCTGGTCCAATAGCAGCAGGAGGAACAACGTCTCTTTACCAAGAGAGACCTGGTCCAATAGCAGCAGGAGGAACAACGTGTCTTTTCCAAGAGACCTGGTCCAATAGCAGCAGGGAGAACAACGTGTCTTTACCAAGAGAGACCTGGTCCAATAGCAGCAGGAGGAACAACGTGTCTTTACCAAGAGAGACCTGGTCCAATAGCAGCAGGGAGAACAACGTGTCTTTACCAAGAGAGACCTGGTCCAATAGCAGCAGGGGGACGTTTCAGCATCTCTTTTCCAAGAGAGACCTGGTCCAATAGCAGCAGGGAGAACAACGTGTCTTTTTCCAAGAGACCTGGTCCAATAGCAGCAGGGGAACAACGTGTCTTTTCCAAGAGAGACCTGGTCCAATAGCAGCAGGGAGAACAACGTGTCCTTACCAAGAGAGACCTGGTCCAATAGCAGCAGGGGGACGTTTCAGCATCTCTTTTCCAAGAGAGACCTGGTCCAATAGCAGCAGGAGGAACAACGTCTCTTTACCAAGAGAGACCTGGTCCAATAGCAGCAGGGAGAACAACGTGTCTTTTCCAAGAGAGACCTTGGTCCAATAGCAGCAGGGAGAACAACGTGTCTTTCCAAGAGAGACCTGTTCCAATAGCAGCAGGAGGAACAACGTGTCTTTCCAAGAGAGACCTGGTCCAATAGCAGCAGGGAGAACAACGTGTCTTTACCAAGAGAGACCTGGTCCAATAGCAGCAGGGGGACGTTTCAGCATCTCTTTTCCAAGAGAGACCTGGTCCAATAGCAGCAGGGAGAACAACGTGTCTTTTCCAAGAGAGACCTGGTCCAATAGCAGCAGGAGGAACAACGTGTCTTTTCCAGGAGAGACCTGGTCCAATAGCAGCAGGGAGAACAACGTGTCCTTACCAAGAGAGACCTGGTCCAATAGCAGCAGGGGGACGTTTCAGCATCTCTTTTCCAAGAGAGACCTGGTCCAATAGCAGCAGGAGGAACAACGTCTCTTTACCAAGAGAGACCTGGTCCAATAGCAGCAGGGAGAACAACGTGTCTTTTCCAAGAGAGACCTGGTCCAATAGCAGCAGGGAGAACAACGTGTCTTTACCAAGAGAGACCTGGTCCAATAGCAGCAGGGGGACGTTTCAGCATTTCTTTTCCAAGAGAGACCTGGTCCAATAGCAGCAGGGGGACGTTTCAGCATCTCTTTTCCAAGAGAGACCTGGTCCAATAGCAGCAGGAGGAACAACGTGTCTTTTCCAAGAGAGACCTGGTCCAATAGCAGCAGGAGGAACAACGTGTCTTTTCCAGGAGAGACCTGGTCCAATAGCAGCAGGGAGAACAACGTGTCTTTTCCAGAGACCTGGTCCAATAGCAGCAGGGGGGGACACATCTCTTTTTCCAGGAGAGACCTGGTCCAATAGCAGCAGGGGGGGACAACATCTCTTTTCCAGGAGAGACCTGGTCCAATAGCAGCAGGGGGAACAACGTTTCAGACAAAGCAACTTACATACACTAACACAACATTAAATAAAACTATAAACACACATACAGTACAACAATTACATATTGAATCTTCTGTGATCAAATCAAATCAAATCAAATGTATTTTATATAGCCCTTCGTACATCAGCTGATATCTCAAAGTGCTGTGCAGAAACCCAGTCTAAAACTTCCCAAACAGCAAGCAATGCAGGTGTAGTGACGCCTCCAGCACTGAGATGCAGTGTCTTTTAGACCGCTGCTCCACTCGTAATTGACAGTGTTTCGTAACCGTGGATACGATCCCATCTCGCATCAAGAAGTCGGATTATACATTGATACCTTACCGCCGTGATATAGACATCAAGAAGTCGGATTATACAGTGATACCTTACCGCCGTGATATAGACATCAAGAAGTCGGATTATACAGTGATACCTTACCGCCGTGATATAGACATCAAGAAGTCGGATTATACAGTGATACCTTACGCCGTGATATAGACATCAAGAAGTCGGATTATACAGTGATACCTTACCGCCGTATTATAGACATCGAGAAGTCGGATTTTTACAGTGATACCTTACCGTGATATAGACATCAAGAAGTCGGATTATACAGTGATACCTTACCGCCGTGATATAGACATCAAGAAGTCGGATTATACATTGATACCTTACCGCCGTGATATAGACATCACAAGTCGGATTATACAGTGATACCTTACCGCCGTGATATAGACATCAAGAAGTCAGTTATACATTGATACCTTACCGCCGTGATATAGACATCAAGAAGTCGGATTATACATGATACCTTACCGCCGTGATATAGACATCAAGAAGTCGGATTATACATTGATACCTTACATAGTGATATAGACATCAAGAAGTCGGATTATACATTGATACCTTACCGCCGTGATATAGACATCAAGAAGTCGGATTATACAGTGATACCTTACGCCGTGATATAGACATCAAGAAGTCGGATTATACATTGATACCTTACCGCCGTGATATAGACATCAAGAAGTCGGATTATACAGTGATACCTTACCGCCGTGATATAGACATCAAGAAGTCGGATTATACATTGATACCTTACCGCCGTGATATAGACATCAAGAAGTCGGATTATACAGTGATACCTTACCGCCGTGATATAGACATCAAGAAGTCGGATTATACAGTGATACCTTACCGCATCAAGTGATATAGACATCAATAGACATCGTCGGATTATACATTGATACCTTACCGCCGTGATATAGACATCAAGAAGTCGGATTATACATTGATACCTTACCGCCGTGATATAGACATCAAGAAGTTTATACATTGATACCTTACCGCCGTGATATAGACATCAAGAAATCGGATTATACAGTGATACCTTACCGCCGTGATATAGACATCAAGAAGTCGATTATACAGTGATACCTTACCGTGATATAGACATCAAGAAGTCGGATTATACATTGATACCTTACCGCCGTATATAGACATCAAGAAGTCGGATTATACAGTGATACCTTACCGTGATATAGACATCAAGAAGTCGGATTATACAGTGATACCTTACCGCCGTGATATAGACATCAAGAAGTCGGATTATACAGTGATACCTTACCGTGATATAGACATCAAGAAGTCGGATTATACAGTGATACCTTACCGCCGTGATATAGACATCAGAAGTCGGATTATACAGTGATACCTTACCGCCGTGATATAGACATCAAGAAGTCGGATTATACAGTGATACCTTACCGCCGTGATATGACATCAAGAAGTCGGATTATACAGTGATACCTTACCGCCGGATATAGACATCAAGAAGTCGGATTATACAGTGATACCTTACCGCCGTGATATAGACATCAAGAAGTCGGATTATACATTGATACCTTTACCGCATCAAGAAGTCGATTACATTGATACCTTACCGTGATATTATCAAGAAGTCGGATTACATTGGATACCTACCGTGATATAGACATCAAGAAGTCGATTATACATTGATACCTTACCGTGATATAGACATCAAGAAGTCGGATATACATTGATACTACCGTGATATATATCAAGAAGTCGGATTATACAGTGATACCTTACTGCCGTGATATAGACATCAAGAAGTCGGATTATACATTGATACCTT
>NW_027034874.1:0-9033 GCF_034236695.1 Oncorhynchus nerka | reverse complement strand
CCATCACCACCACCATCACCACCATCACCACCATCACCCACCACCATTTACATTTACATTTACATTTAAGTCATTTAGCAGACGCTCTTATCCAGAGCGACTTACAAATTGGTGCATTCACCTTATGACCTCCAGTGGAACAGTAGTGCATCTAAATCTTTTCAGGGGAGGGGGTGAGAGGGATTACTTATCCTATCCTAGGTATTCCTTAAAGAGGTGGGGTTTCAGGTGTCTCCGGAAGGTGGTGATTGACTCCGCTGTCCTGGCGTCGTGAGGGAGTTTGTTCCACCATTGGGGGCCAGAGCAGCGAACAGTTTTGACTGGGCTGAGCGGGAACTGTACTTCCTCAGTGGTAGGGAGGCGAGCAGGCCAGAGGTGGATGAACGCAGTGCCCTTGTTTGGGTGTAGGGCCTGATCAGAGCCTGGAGGTACTGAGGTGCCGTTCCCCTCACAGCTCCGTGAGCAAGCACCATGGTCTTGTAGCGGATGCGAGCTTCAACTGGAAGCCAGTGGAGGGAGCGGAGGAGCGGGGTGACGTGAGAGAACCCAGGAAGGTTGAACACTGAGCCAGACTCTGGCGTTCTGGATGAGTTGTAGGGGTTTTTAATGGCCTGAGCAGGAGGCCCAGCCAGCAGCAGGTGCAGTAATCCAGACGGGAGATGACAAGTGCCTGGATTGGGACCTCGCCGCTTCCTGTGAGGCAGAATTCGTACTCTACGGATGTTGTGAGCATGAACCTACAGGAGCAGACACCGCCTTGATGTTAGTTAGGGAAACGACAGGGTGTTGTCAGGATCACGCCCAAGGTTCTTGCTCTGGGAGGAGGACACAATGGAGTTGTCAGCCGTGATGGCGAGATCATGGAGCAGGCAGTCCTTCCCAGGAGGAAGAGCAGCTCCGTCTTGCCGAGGGTTCAGCTTGAGTGGTGATCCGTCATCCACACGGATATGTCTGCCAGACATGCAGAGATGCGATTCATACCTGGTCATCAGAAGGGGGGAAAGGAGAAGATTAATTGTGTGTCGTCTGCATAGCAATGATAGGAGAGACCATGTGAGGTTATGACAGAGCCAAGTGACTTGGTGTATAGCGAGAATAGGAGAGGGCCTAGAACAGAGCCCTGGGGGACACCAGTGGTGAGAGCACGTGGTGTGGAGACTGATTCTCGCCACGCCACCTGGTAGGAGGCGACCTGTCAGGTAGGGCCTTGAAATCCAGCGTGGGCGCGCGAGAGATGCCCAACTCGGAGAGGGTGGAGATCTGATGGTTCACAGTATGAAGGCAGCCGATAGGTCTAGAAGGATGAGAGCAGAGGAGAAGAGTTAGCTTTAGCAGTGCCGGAGCGCCTCGTGATACAAGAAGAGCAGTCTCAGTTGAATGACTAGTCTTGAAACCTGACTGATTTGGATCAAGAAGGTCATTCTGAGAGAGATAGCGGGAGAGCTGGCCAGGAGCTGACGTTCAAGGTTTTTTGGAGAGAAAGAAAAAGAAGGGATACTGGTCTGTAGTTGTTGACATCGGAGGGATCGAGTGTAGGTTTTTTTCAGAAGAGGTGCAACTCTCGCTCTCTTGAAAATGACGGAAGGGGCGTAGCCAGCGGTCAGGGATGAGTTGATGGCGAGTGAGGTAAGGGGAGGAGGTCTCCGGAAATGGTCTGGAGAAGAGAGGAGGGATAGAAGGTCAAGCGGGCAGGTTGTAGGGCGGCAGCCGTCACAAGACAACGAGATTTCATCTGGAGAGAGAGGAGAAGAGGTCAGAGCACAGGGTAGGGCAGTGTGAGCAGAACCAGCGGTGTCGTTTGACTTAGCAAGCGAGAGATCGGATGTCATCGACCTTCTTTTCAAAATGGTTGACGAAGTCATCTGCAGAGAGGGGAGGAGGGGGGGAGGGAGAAAGAAGGATTCAGGAGGGAGGAGAAGGTTGCAAAGAGCTTCCCAGGGTTAGAAGGCAGATGCTTGGAATTTGGTGGTAGAGAGTGGCTTTAGCAGCAGAGAGAGAAGAGGAAAATGTAGAGGAGGGGTGAAAGGATGTCAGGTCCTGAGGGAGGCGAGTTTTCCTCCATTTCCGCTCGGCTGCCCGGAGCCCTGTTCTGTGAGCTCGCAATGAGTCGTGTCGAGCCACGGAGGCGGGAGGAGAGGACCCGAGCCGGCCTGGAGGATAGGGGACATAGAGAGTCAAAGGATGCAGAAAGGGGAGGAGGGAGGGTTGAGGAGGCAGAATCAGGAGATAGGTTGGAGAAGGTTTGAGCAGAGGAAGAGATGATAGGATGGAAGAGGAAGAGTAGCGGGGGAGAAAGCGAAGGTTGGGACGGCGCGATACCATCCGAGTAGGGGCAGTGTGGGAAGTGTTGGATGAGAGCGAGAGGAAAAAGGATACAGGTGAGTGGTCGGAGACTTGGAGGGGAGTTGCAACGAGGTTAGTGGAAGAACAGCATCTAGTAAAGATGAGGTCAGCGTATTTCCTGCCTTGTGAGTAGGGGGAAGGTGAGGTGAGGTCAAAAAGAGGAGAGGAGTGGAAAGAAGGAGGCAGAGAGGAATGAGTCAAAGGTAGGCGTGGGGAGGTTAAAGTCGCCCAGAACTGTGAGAGGTGAGCCGTCCTCAGGAAAGGAGCTTATCAAGGCATCAAGCTCATTGATGAACTCTCGAGGGAACCTGGAGGGCGATAAATGATAAGGATGTTAAGCTTGAAAGGGCTGGTAACTGTGACAGCATGGAATTCAAAGGAGGCGATAGACAGATGGGTAAGGGGGAGAAGAGAATGACCACTTGGGAGAGATGAGGATCCCGGTGCCACCACCCCTGACCAGAAGCTCTCGGGGTGTGCGAGAACACGTGGGCAGACGAAGAGAGAGCAGTAGGAGTAGCAGTGTTGTCTGTGGTGATCCATGTTTCCGTCAGTGCCAAGTCGAGGGACTGGAGGGAGACATAGGCGGAGATGAACTCTGCCTTGTTGGCCGCAGATCGGCAGTTCCAGAGGCTACCGGAGACCTGGAACTCCACGTGGGTCGTGCGCGCTGGGACCACCAGATTAGGGTGGCGCGGCCACGCTGTGTGGAGCGTTTGTATGGTCTGTGCAGAGAGGAGAGAACAGGGATAGACAGACACATAGTTGACAGGCTACACAGAGGCTACGCTAATGCAAAGGAGATTGGAATGACAAGTGGACTACACGTCACGAGTGTTCAGAGAGTTAAGCTTACGTAGCAAGAATCTTATTGACTAAAAGATTAAAATGATACAGTACTGCTGAAGTAGGCTAGCTGGCAGAGGCTGCGTTGTTGACTAAGTAGGCTAGTTGGCATTGGCTGCGTTGTTGACACTACACTAATCAAGTCGTTCCGTTGAGTGTAATAGTTTCTACTGTGCTGCTATTCGGGGCTAGCTGGCTAGCTAGCAGTGTTGATTACGTTACGTTGCGTTAAAAGAACGACAATAGCTGGCTAACTAACCTAGGAAATCGCTCTAGACTACACAATTATCTTTGATACAAAGACGGCTGTGTAGCTAGCTATGTAGCTAGCTACGATCAAACAAATCAAGCCGTTGTACTGTAATGAAATGAAATGAAAAATGTGATACTACCTGTGGAGCGAAGCGAAATGCGACCGGACCACCACCACCATCACCACCACCACCACCATCACCATCACCACCACCACCACCACCACCATCACCATCACCACCACCACCACCACCACCATCATCACCACCATCACCACCACCATCACCACCATCACCATCACCACCATCACCATCACCACCATCACCATCACCACCATCACCACCACCACCACCATCACCACCACCACCACCACCACCACCACCATCACCACCACCATCACCATCACCACCATCACCACCATCACCATCACCACCATCACTATCACCGCTGTCATCAGTGGGGCAGGCCGGGAGTCAAGACAGGCTCTCTAGCATCCTTACCAGTTCTCCTTTAACACAATGTGCTGTGTCTCTCCTGGGAGGAAGGCCAAGACAGGGCTCTCTAACTTTACCAGTTCTCCTTTAACACAATGTGCTGTGTCTCCTCCTGGGAGGAAGGGAGGAAGGAAAGGAGGTATATTAATACAGAAGTTGGCAGAAGGGCGAGGATGAGGGCCGTTGCTGCCTGCCGTGCCGGTGGACAGACAGCCCGCCATGGAGGGTGAGGATGGGGGCCGTTGTTGCCTGCCGTGCCGGTGAACAGACAGCCCGCCGTGGAGGGCGAGGATGGGGGCCGTTGCTGCCTGCTGTGCCGGTGGACAGACAGCCCGCCGTGGCTGAGTAATACATCAGTGTGTCCCAAATGGCACTCTGTCCCCTATATAGAGCCCTATGGGCCCCTGGTCAAAAGTAGTGCAGGGGTGCCGTTTGGGATGCGAGGTTGAGTAATCCATGGCTCACATTGGGTCTGTAACGGTAGCTTCATCATCAATATATACTGCTTCCCTGCTAGTCAGGATGCTGCTATATGAGACAGAACAAGGCTGACATGTAAATTATCTGGTTTTATGTGGAGATTCAAACTCATTAGAGAGAGACTGGTTTGAAGATACACTGTAGCTAGCTACCAACTGTTACCGTCCAAAAATCTTCCTTTTCAGGGGACAATGAACCTACTTCTTAGTACGATAATAACAATTGTCGAGGATAGATCAGATATCTGATGTTCCATGTTACAACTGTAATTTGATCGTGGCAGGGTAGATCTACTACGGTAGATTAATGTGTTATCTCAAATTGGTGATACAAGCACCCTGTCAGAAACAGGTCCATGGTCCGTGTTTTGTTGATTTTTTATGTCAGCTTGAACTAAAATCAATACCCCTCAGCACAGTGGGTGCTGCCATAGCTGCACAGCTGAATTATCATATCCATTGCCCAATCAATAGTAGGAGGCAGGATAAAGTAGACTATAGAAGGCTAGGTACGGCTTTTTAAAAAAAAGGCTTTTGGATTCTTGCCACGTATCATAGACTATTGACCATTTTGGGCCAGGTGACAGGAGGTACATCTATGATTGTGTATGATGGGATGGAATAGGTTCTGATTGTGTTCAACCTTACATGCTAGATAGTATCCTTCATATCTAGACAGGGTGTGGGTTCAAATTGTATTTGATTTATTTCAAATAATTTAGTTTGATTGAGCTTGTCTGGCAGAATAGTCCAACATGTGCAAACCCTGTTCATCTGGTACTCAAGGCAGCCTCAATGAATCAGGAGGCTGAAAAGATTTGGCATGGACCCACAGCTGCACAATCGAGTGCATCTTGAATGGGTGCATCACCACTTAGTGTGGCAACTGCTTGGCCTCCGACCGCAAGGCGCTACAGAGGGTAATGCATACGCCCAGTACATCACTGGGGCCGAGCTCCGTGCCCTCCTGGACCCTCTATACCAGGCGGTGTCAGAGGAAGGAGTCAAAGACTCCAGCCACCCAGGTCATAGACTGTTCTCTCTGCTTCTACAAGGCAAGCGGTACCACTGCTCCAAGTCTGGAACCAACAGGACCCTGACCAGCTTCTACCCCCAAGCCATAGACTGTTCTCTCTGCTACCACACAGCAAGCGGTACCACTGCTCCAAGTCTGGAACCAACAGGACCCTGACCAGCTTCTACCCCCAAGCCATAGACTGTTCTCTCTGCTACCACACAGCAAGCGGTACCACTGCTCCAAGTCTGGAACCAACAGGACCCTGAACAGCTTCTACCCCCAAGCCATAGACTGTTTTCTCTGCTACCACACAGCAAGCGGTACCACTGCTCCAAGTCTGGAACCAACAGGACCCTGAACAGCTTCTACCCCCAAGCCATAGACTGTTCTCTCTGCTACCACACAGCAAGCGGTACCACTGCTCCAAGTCTGGAACCAACAGGACCCTGACCAGCTTCTACCCCAAGCCATAGACTGTTTTCTGCTACCACACAGCAAGCGGTACCACTGCTCCAAGTCTGGAACCAACAGGACCCTGACCAGCTTCTACCCCAAGCCATAGACTGTTCTCTGCTACCACACAGCAAGCGGTACCACTGCTCCAAGTCTGGAACCAACAGGACCCTGACCAGCTTCTACCCCCAAGCCATAGACTGTTTTCTCTGCTACCACACAGCAAGCGGTACCACTGCTCCAAGTCTGGAACCAACAGGACCCTGAACAGCTTCTACCCCCAAGCCATAGACTGTTCTCTCTGCTACCACACAGCAAGCGGTACCACTGCTCCAAGTCTGGAACCAACAGGACCCTGAACAGCTTCTACCCCCAAGCCATAGACTGTTTTCTCTGCTACCACACAGCAAGCGGTACCACTGCTTCAAGTCTGGAACCAACAGGACCCTGACCAGCTTCTACCCCCAAGCCATAGACTGTTCTCTCTGCTACCACACAGCAAGCGGTACCACTGCTCCAAGTCTGGAACCAACAGGACCCTGAACAGCTTCTACCCCCAAGCCATAGACTGTTCTCTCTGCTACCACACAGCAAGCGGTACCACTGCTCCAAGTCTGGAACCAACAGGACCCTGAACAGCTTCTACCCCCAAGCCATAGACTGTTTTCTCTGCTACCACACAGCAAGCGGTACCACTGCTCCAAGTCTGGAACCAACAGGACCCTGAACAGCTTCTACCCCCAAGCCATAGACTGTTCTCTCTGCTACCACACAGCAAGCGGTACCACTGCTCCAAGTCTGGAACCAACAGGACCCTGAACAGCGTCTACCCCCAAGCCATAAGACTGATAAGTAGTTGGTTCAATAAATATCCAATAGCTACCCGGACTAACTCCATTGACCCTTTCTGCACCAACTCTTTTGACTCATCACATACGCTGCTGTTACTGTTCATTATCTGTCTCTTTATACCTAGTTATACTTTATACCTCGTACCCCTGCGCATCGTACTCGTACCCCATGTATATAGCCAAGGTATCATCACTCATTGTGTATTTATTATTACGTGTTATTACTTTTCTATTATTTCTCTATTGTCTTTCTCTCTACATTGTTGGGAAGGGCCCATAAGTAAGCATTTCACTGTTAGTCTACACCGGTTGTTTACCAATCATGTGACAAATACACGTTTATTTGATTTAATTACACGCTGAAAGTATTTGAAAGAAACAAATGCTATTTGAACCCATGTGTGCATCTAGGATGTAAAGATGTCCTCTCCTTCTCTCGCAGTTAAACAAGAATAGAATATTATCTGTGTTATATTACAGATTAAGTAAAAAGCTCAACGTGGCCACAAACAATCGCTGTATAATTATTACAATCAGATCAGCCTTGTTTTCCTCATCAATTTCACCTTACTGTATCCATGAAGTTTAGGCTTCATGAGGCTTCCTGGAGGTCTCTGGTGCCTGGATACAGCTTCATGGATACATCTTCATGGATACATCTTCATGGATACAGCTTCCTGGATACAGCTTCCTGGATACAGCTTCATGGATACAGCTTCCTGGATACAGCTTCCTGGATACAGCTTCATGGATACAGCTTCCTGGATACAGCTTCCTGGATACAGCTTCATGGATACAGCTTCATGGAGGTCTCTGGTGCCTGGATACAGCTTCATGGATACAGCTTCATGGATACAGCTTCCTGGATACAGCTTCATGGATACAGCTTCCTGGATACAGCTTCATGGATACAGCTTCATGGATACAGCTTCATGGATACAGCTTCCTGGATACAGCTTCATGGATACAGCTTCCTGGATACAGCTTCCTGGATACAGCTTCCTGGATACAGCTTCATGGATACAGCTTCCTGGATACAGCTTCCTGGATACAGCTTCATGGATACAGCTTCATGGATACAGCTTCATGGAGGTCTCTGGTGCCTGGATACAGCTTCATGGATACAGCTTCATGGATACAGCTTCCTGGATACAGCTTCATGGAGGTCTCTGGTGCCTGGATACAGCTTCATGGATACAGCTTCATGGATACAGCTTCATGGATACAGCTTCCTGGATACAGCTTCCTGGATTCAGCTTCATGGATACAGCTTCCTGGATACAGCTTCCTGGATACAGCTTCCTGGATACAGCTTCATGAATACAGCTTCCTGGATACAGCTTCCTGGATACAACTTCCTGGAGGCCTCTGGTGCCTGGATACAGCTTCCTGGATACAGCTTCCTGGATACAGCTTAATGGATACAGCTTAATGGATACAGCTTCATGGATACAGCTTCCTGGATACAGCTTCATGGATACAGCTTCCTGGATACAGCTTCCTGGATACAACTTCCTGGAGGCCTCTGGTGCCTGGATACAGCTTCCTGGATACAGCTTCCTGGATACAGCTTAATGGATACAGCTTAATGGATACAGCTTCATGGATACAGCTTCCTGGATACAGCTTCATGGATACAGCTTCCTGGATACAGCTTCCTGGATACAGCTTGCTGGATACAGCTTCATGGATACAGCTTCATGGATACAGCTTCCTGGAGGCCTCTGGTTCATGGATACAGCTTCCTGGATACAGCTTCATGGATACAGCTTCCTGGAGGCCTCTGGTTCATGGATACAGCTTCCTGGATACAACTTCATGGATACAGCTTCCTGGATACAGCTTAATGGGTCCAGCTTCCTGGAGGCCTCTGGTTCATGGATACAGCTTCCTGGATACAGCTTCCTGGATACAGCTTCCTGGATGCAGCTTCATGGATACAGCTTCCTGGATACAGCTTCATGGATACAACTTCATGAATACAGCTTCCTGGATACAGCTTCCTGGATACAGCTTCCTGGATACAGCTTCATGGATACAGCTTCATGGATACAGCTTCATGGATACAGCTTCCTGGATACAGCTTCATGGATGCAGCTTCCTGGATACAGCTTCCTGGAGGCCTCTGGTTCATGGATACAGCTTCCTGGATACAGCTTCATGGATACAACTTCATGAATACAGCTTCCTGGATACAGCTTCCTGGATACAGCTTCCTGGATACAGCTTCATGGATACAGCTTCATGGATACAGCTTCATGGATACAGCTTCCTGGATACAGCTTCATGGATACAGC
>NW_027034873.1:0-9028 GCF_034236695.1 Oncorhynchus nerka | reverse complement strand
AACCACTACAGGGTCAGGTTAGACTGGTAGTAACCACTACAGTGTCAGGTTAGACTGGTAGTAACCACTACAGTGTCAGGTTAGACTGGTAGTGACCACTACAGTGTCAGGTTAGGAGGTTTAGACTGGTAGTAACCACTACAGTGTCAGGTTAGACTGGTAGTAACCACTACAGTGTCAGGTTAGGAGGTTTAGACTGGTAGTGACCACTACAGTGTCAGGTTAGAGGTTTAGACTGGTAGTGACCACTACAGTGTCAGGTTAGACTGGTAGTAACCACTACAGGGTCAGGTTAGACTGGTAGTAACCACTACAGTGTCAGGTTAGGAGGTTTCGACTGGTAGTAACCACTACAGTGTCAGGTTAGGAGGTTTAGACTGGTAGTGACCACTACAGTGTCAGGTTAGACTGGTAGTAACCACTACAGGGTCAGGTTAGACTGGTAGTAACCACTACAGTGTCAGGTTAGGAGGTTTCGACTGGTAGTAACCACTACAGTGTCAGGTTAGACTGGTAGTGACCACTACAGTGTCAGGTTAGGAGGTTTAGACTGGTAGTGACCACTACAGTGTCAGGTTAGACTGGTAGTAACCACTACAGTGTCAGGTTAGGAGGTTTAGACTGGTAGTGACCACTACAGTGTCAGGTTAGGAGGTTTAGACTGGTAGTGACCACTACAGTGTCAGGTTAGACTGGTAGTAACCACTACAGGGTCAGGTTAGACTGGTAGTAACCACTACAGTGTCAGGTTAGGAGGTTTTGACTGGTAGTAACCACTACAGTGTCAGGTTTAGACTGGTAGTAACCACTACAGTGTCAGGTTTGACTGGTAGTAACCACTACAGGGTCAGGTTAGGAGGTTTAGACTGGTAGTAACCACTACAGTGTCAGGTTAGACTGGTAGTAACCACTACAGTGTCAGGTTAGGAGGTTTAGACTGGTAGTAACCACTACAGTGTCAGGTTAGACTGGTAGTAACCACTACAGGGTCAGGTTAGACTGGTAGTAACCACTACAGTGTCAGGTTAGACTGGTAGTAACCACTACAGTGTCAGGTTAGACTGGTAGTGACCACTACAGTGTCAGGTTAGGAGGTTAGGACTGGTAGTACCACTACAGTGTCGTGTCAGACTGGTGTAACCACTACAGTGTCAGGTTAGATAGCAGACTGCACCACTACAGTGTCAGGTTAGGAGGTTTAGACTGGTAGTGACCACTACAGTGTCAGGTTAGACTGGTAGTAACCACTACAGTCAGTTAGACTGGTAGCAATTCACTACAGTGTCAGGTTAGGAGGTTTCACCGGTAGTAACCACTACAGTGTCAGGTTAGACTGGTAGTGACCACCACAGTGTCAGGTTAGGAGGTTTAGACTGGTAGTAACCACTACAGGGTCAGGTTAGACTGGTAGTAACCACTACAGGTCAGGCTAGGAGGTTTAGACTGGTAGTGACCACTACAGTGTCAGGTTTAGACTGGTAACCACTACAGGGTCAGGTTAGGGAACCACTACAGGTTTAGACTGGTAGTAACCACTACAGTGTCAGATTAGACTCTTGGTAGTAACCACTACAGTGTCAGGTTTAGGAGGTTTAGACTGGTAGTAACCACTACAGTGGTTAGGTTAGACTGGTAGTAACCACTACAGTGTCAGGTTAGACTGGTAGTAACCACTACAGGGTCAGGTTAGACTGGTAGTAACCACTACAGTGTCAGGTTAGACTGGTAGTAACCACTACAGTGTCAGGTTAGGAGGGGTTTAGACTGGTAGTAACCACTACAGTGTCAGGTTAGACTGGTAGTAACCACTACAGTGTCAGGTTAGACTGGTAGTAACCACTACAGTGTCAGGGTTAGACTGGTAGCAACCACTACAGTGTCAGGTTAGGAGTAACCACTACAGTGTCAGGTTCACTGGTAGTAACCACTACAGTGTCAGGTTAGACTGGTAGTAACCACTACAGTGTCAGGTTAGGGTAGTAACCACTTGTCAGGTTACTGGTAGTAACCACTACAGTGTCAGATTAGACTGGTAGTAACCACTACAGTGTCAGGTTAGAGGCTTAGACTGGTAGTAACCACTACAGTGTCAGGTTAGACTGGTAGTAACCACTACAGTGTCAGGTTTAGACTGGTAGTAACCACTACAGTGTCAGGTTAGACTGGTAGTAACCACTACAGTGTCAGGTTAGACTGGTAGTAACCACTACAGTGTCAGGTTAGGAGGTTTAGACTGGTAGTAACCACTACAGTGTCAGGTTAGACTGGTAGTAACCACTACAGTGTCAGGTTAGAGGTTTAGTGTCAGGTTAGACTGGTAGTAACCACTACAGTGTCAGGTTAGACTGTAGTAACCACTACAGTGTCAGGGTTAGGGAGGTTTAGACTGGTAGTAACCACTACAGTGTCAGGTTAGACTGGTAGTTTGTTGACTGGTAGTAACCACTACAGTGTCAGGTTTAGACTGGTGTCAAAGTGGTAGTAACCACTACAGTGTCTTGGTAGTAACAACAGTCAGGTTAGGAGTAACCACTACAGGGTTAGACTGGTAGTAACCACTACAGGGTCAGGTTTAGACTGGTAGTTACCATTACAGTGTCAGGTTAGACTGGTAGTAACCACTACAGTGTCAGGTTTAGACTGGTAGTAACCACCAAGAAAGGGTCAGGTTAGAGGTTTAGATTGTAGTAACCACTACAGTGTCAGGTTAGACTGTCAGGTTAGACTGGTAGTAACCACTACAGGGTCAGGTTAGACTGGTAGTAACCACTACAGTGTCAGGTTAGACTGGTAGTAACCACTACAGTGTCAGGTTAGACTGGTAGTAACCACTACAGTGTCAGGTTAGACTGGTAGTAACCACTACAGTGTCAGGTTAGAGGTTTAGTAGTGACCACTACAGTGTCAGGTTAGGGTGGCAACCACTACAGTGTCAGTTAGACTGGTAGTAACCACTACAGTGTCAGGTTAGGAGGTTTAGACTGGCAGTAACCACTACAGCAAGTCAGGTTAGACTGGTAGTAACCACTACAGTGTCAGGTTAGACTGGTAGTAACCACTACAGGGTCAGGTTAGGGAGGGGTCAGGTTAGAGGTTTCGTAGTGACCACTACAGTGTCAGGTTAGACTGGTAGTGACCACTACAGTGTCAGGTTAGACTGGACTAGTGACCACTACAGTGTCAGATTAGACTGGTAGTAACCACTACAGGGTCAGGGTTAGGAGGTTTAGACTGGTAGTAACCACTACAGTGTCAGGTTAGACTGGTAGTGACCACTACAGTGTCAGGTTAGACTGAGGTTAGACTGGTAGTGACCACTACAGTGTCAGGTTAGACTGGTAGTAACCACTACAGTGTCAGGTTAGGAGGTTTAGACTGGTAGTAACCACTACAGTGTCAGGTTAGACTGGTAGTGTCAGGTTAGACTGGTAGTAACCACTACAGGGTCAGGTTAGACTGGTAGTAACCACTACAGGGTCAGGTTAGGACTGGTAGTAACCACTGGCAGTGTCAGGTTAGACTGGTAGTAACCACTGCAGTGTCAGGTTAGGAGGTTTAGACTGGTAGTAACCACTACAGTGTCAGATTAGACTGGTAGTAACCACTACAGTGTCAGGTTAGGGAGGTTTAGACTGGTAGTAACCACTACAGTGTCAGGTTAGACTGGTAGTAACCACTACAGTGTCAGGGTTAGGGAGGTTTCACAGGGTCAGGTTAGACTAACCACTACAGTGTCAGGTTAGACTGGTAGTAACCACTACAGGGTCAGGTTAGAGGTTTAGACTGGTAGTAACCACTACAGTGTCAGATTAGACTGGTAGTAACCACTACAGTGTCAGGTTAGGAGGTTTAGACTGGTAGTAACCACTACAGTGTCAGGTTAGACTGGTAGTAACCACTACAGTGTCAGGTTAGACTGGTAGCACTACAGTGTCAGGTTAGACTGGTAGTAACCACTACAGTGTCAGGTTTAGACTGGTAGTAACCACTACAGTGTCAGGTTAGGAGGTTTAGACTGGTAGTAACCACTACAGTGTCAGGTTAGACTGGTAGTAACCATTACAGTGTCAGGTTAGGGTAGGTTTAGACTGAAAATCACTACAGTGTCAGGTTAGACTGGTAGTAACCACTACAGTGTCAGGTTAGACTGGTAGTAACCACTACAGGGTCAGGTTAGACTGGTAGTAACCACTACAGGGTCAGGTCAGGTTAGTGAGGTTAGACTGGTAGAACCACTGTGTAGGTAACCCACTACAGTGTCAGAGGTTTAGACTGGTAGTAACCACTACAGTGTCAGGTTAGGAGGTTTAGACTGGTAGTAACCACTACAGTGTCAGGTTAGACTGGTAGTAACCACTACATTGTCAGGTTAGACTGGTAGTAACCACTACAGTGTCAGGTTAGGAGGTTTAGACTGGTAGTGACCACTACAGTGTCAGGTTAGACTGGTAGTGACCACTAATAGTAATAGTTAGACTGGCATATCTACTACAGCAACAATAGACTAAGAGGAACCACCACAGTGGTCAGGTTAGGAGGTTTAGACTGGTAGTAACCACTACAGTGTCAGGTTAGACTGGTAGTAACCACTACAGTGTCAGGTTAGACTGGTAGTAACCACTACAGTGTCAGGTTAGACTGGTAGTAACCACTACAGTGTCAGGTTAGAGGTTTGACTGGTAGTAACCACTACAGTGTCAGGTTAGACTGGTAGTAACCACTACAGGGTCAGGTTAGACTGGTAGTAACCACTACAGTGTCAGGTTAGACTGGTAGTAACCACTACAGTGTCAGGTTAGGAGGTTTAGACTGGTAGTAACCACTACAGTGTCAGGTTAGACTGGTAGTAACCACTACAGTGTCAGGTTAGACTGGTAGTAACCACTACAGGGTCAGGTTAGACTGGTAGTAACCACTACAGTGTCAGGTTAGACTGGTAGTAACCACTACAGTGTCAGGTTAGGAGGTTTAGACTGGTAGTAACCACTACAGTGTCAGGTTAGACTGGTAGTAACCACTACAGTGTCAGGTTAGGAGGTTTAGACTGGTAGTAACCACTACAGTGTCAGGTTAGACTGGTAGTAACCACTACAGTGTCAGGTTAGACTGGTAGTAACCACTACAGTGTCAGGTTAGACTGGTAGTAACCACTACAGTGTCAGGTTAGACTGGTAGTAACCACTACAGTGTCAGGTTAGACTGGTAGTAACCACTACAGGGTCAGGTTAGGAGGTTTCGACTGGTAGTAACCACTACAGTGTCAGATTAGACTGGTAGTAACCACTACAGTGTCAGGTTAGGAGGTTTAGACTGGTAGTAACCACTACAGTGTCAGGTTAGACTGGTAGTAACCACTACAGTGTCAGGTTAGACTGGTAGTAACCACTACAGGGTCAGGTTAGACTGGTAGTAACCACTACAGTGTCAGGTTAGGAGGTTTAGACTGGTAGTAACCACTACAGTGTCAGGTTAGACTGGTAGTAACCACTACAGTGTCAGGTTAGACTGGTAGTAACCACTACAGGGTCAGGTTAGACTGGTAGTAACCACCAGGTCAGGTTAGAGGTTTCACTGCAGTAACCACTACAGTGTCAGGTTAGACTGGTAGTAACCACTACAGGGTCAGGTTAGGAGGTTTCGACTGGTAGTAACCACTACAGTGTCAGATTAGACTGGTAGTAACCACTACAGTGTCAGGTTAGGAGGTTTAGACTGGTAGTAACCACTACAGTGTCAGGTTAGACTGGTAGTAACCACTACAGTGTCAGGTTAGACTGGTAGTAACCACTACAGGGTCAGGTTAGACTGGTAGTAACCACTACAGTGTCAGGTTAGACTGGTAGTAACCACTACAGTGTCAGGTTAGGAGGTTTAGACTGGTAGTAACCACTACAGTGTCAGGTTAGACTGGTAGTAACCACTACAGTGTCAGGTTAGGAGGTTTAGACTGGTAGTAACCACTACAGTGTCAGGTTAGACTGGTAGTAACCACTACAGTGTCAGGTTAGACTGGTAGTAACCACTACAGTGTCAGGTTAGACTGGTAGTAACCACTACAGTGTCAGGTTTAGACTGGTAGTAACCACTACAGGGTCAGGTTAGGAGGTTTAGACTGGTAGTAACCACTACAGTGTCAGGTTTAGACTGGTAGTTACCATTACAGTGTCAGGTTAGACTGGTAGTAACCACTACAGGGTCAGGTTAGACTGGTAGTAACCACTACAGTGTCAGGTTAGACTGGTAGTAACCCTGTAGTTAGACTGGTAGTAACCACTACAGGGTCAGGTTAGACTGGTAGTAACCACTACAGTGTCAGGTTAGACTGGTAGTAACCACTACAGGGTCAGGTTAGACTGGTAGTAACCACTACAGTGTCAGGTTAGACTGGTAGTAACCACTACAGTGTCAGGTTAGACTGGTAGTGACCACTACAGTGTCAGGTTAGGAGGTTTAGACTGGTAGTAACCACTACAGTGTCAGGTTAGGAGGTTTAGACTGGTAGTAACCACTACAGTGTCAGGTTAGACTGGTAGTAACCACTACATTGTCAGGTTAGACTGGTAGTAACCACTACAGTGTCAGGTTAGGAGGTTTAGACTGGTAGTGACCACTACAGTGTCAGGTTAGACTGGTAGTGACCACTACAGTGTCAGGTTAGACTGGTAGTGACCACTACAGTGTCAGGTTAGACTGGTAGTAACCACTACAGGGTCAGGTTAGGAGGTTTAGACTGGTAGTAACCACTACAGTGTCAGGTTAGACTGGTAGTGACCACTACAGTGTCAGGTTAGACTGGTAGTGACCACTACATTGTCAGGTTAGACTGGTAGTAACCACTACAGTGTCAGGTTAGGAGGTTTAGACTGGTAGTAACCACTACAGTGTCAGGTTAGACTGGTAGTAACCACTACAGGGTCAGGTTAGACTGGTAGTAACCACTACAGTGTCAGGTTAGACTGGTAGTAACCACTACAGTGTCAGGTTAGGAGGTTTAGACTGGTAGTAACCACTACAGTGTCAGGTTAGACTGGTAGTAACCACTACAGTGTCAGGTTAGACTGGTAGTAACCACTACAGGGTCAGGTTAGACTGGTAGTAACCACTACAGGGTCAGGTTAGGAGGTTTCGACTGGTAGTAACCACTACAGTGTCAGGTTAGACTGGTAGTAACCACTACAGGGTCAGGTTAGGAGGTTTCGACTGGTAGTAACCACTACAGTGTCAGATTAGACTGGTAGTAACCACTACAGTGTCAGGTTAGGAGGTTTAGACTGGTAGTAACCACTACAGTGTCAGGTTAGACTGGTAGTAACCACTACAGTGTCAGGTTAGACTGGTAGTAACCACTACAGGGTCAGGTTAGACTGGTAGTAACCACTACAGTGTCAGGTTAGACTGGTAGTAACCACTACAGTGTCAGGTTAGGAGGTTTAGACTGGTAGTAACCACTACAGTGTCAGGTTAGACTGGTAGTAACCACTACAGTGTCAGGTTAGGAGGTTTAGACTGGTAGTAACCACTACAGTGTCAGGTTAGACTGGTAGTAACCACTACAGTGTCAGGTTAGACTGGTAGTAACCACTACAGTGTCAGGTTAGACTGGTAGTAACCACTACAGTGTCAGGTTTAGACTGGTAGTAACCACTACAGGGTCAGGTTAGGAGGTTTAGACTGGTAGTAACCACTACAGTGTCAGGTTTAGACTGGTAGTTACCATTACAGTGTCAGGTTAGACTGGTAGTAACCACTACAGGGTCAGGTTAGACTGGTAGTAACCACTACAGTGTCAGGTTAGACTGGTAGTAACCACTACAGTGTCAGGTTAGACTGGTAGTAACCACTACAGGGTCAGGTTAGACTGGTAGTAACCACTACAGTGTCAGGTTAGACTGGTAGTAACCACTACAGGGTCAGGTTAGACTGGTAGTAACCACTACAGTGTCAGGTTAGACTGGTAGTAACCACTACAGTGTCAGGTTAGACTGGTAGTGACCACTACAGTGTCAGGTTAGGAGGTTTAGACTGGTAGTAACCACTACAGTGTCAGGTTAGGAGGTTTAGACTGGTAGTAACCACTACAGTGTCAGGTTAGACTGGTAGTAACCACTACATTGTCAGGTTAGACTGGTAGTAACCACTACAGTGTCAGGTTAGGAGGTTTAGACTGAGTGGTATCACTACAGTGTCAGGTTAGACTGGTAGTGACCACTACAGTGTCAGGTTAGACTGGTAGTGACCACTACAGTGTCAGGTTAGACTGGTAGTAACCACTACAGGGTCAGGTTAGGAGGTTTAGACTGGTAGTAACCACTACAGTGTCAGGTTAGACTGGTAGTGACCACTACAGTGTCAGGTTAGACTGGTAGTGACCACTACATTGTCAGGTTAGACTGGTAGTAACCACTACAGTGTCAGGTTAGGAGGTTTAGACTGGTAGTGACCACTACAGTGTCAGGTTAGACTGGTAGTAACCACTACAGTGTCAGGTTAGGAGGTTTAGACTGGTAGTAACCACTACAGTGTCAGGTTAGACTGGTAGTAACCACTACAGTGTCAGGTTAGGAGGTTTAGACTGGTAGTGACCACTACAGTGTCAGGTTAGGAGGTTAAATAAAATGAATAAAATCACAGGGTTTGTGCAGGGTAGGCTGCTATCGGCAGTGGTGTAAGTACTGGTACTTAACGACATAGGATTTTAAGCACAACAAATTTGTAACATATCATACGAAATGGATGACGCAGTACTCAATTTGATGACGTAGTACACCAAAAATGTAGACCACTTTTGGCACAGGAGCACCACTTTTAAAACTACTGAATTATACAAATGTTTGAGAGTGCATCTTTACGTAAAATACTTTAAAGTCGTGTTGGGGGTTATCTGTACTTTACTACTTTTACACCACTACAGTTTTAAATACAATAACGTACTTTTTACTAAAGACATTTACCGTGACACCCAAAAGTTCTCATTACATTTTGAATGCGTAGCAAGACAAAACATTTGTCCAATTTACAAACTTGTCAA
>NW_027034872.1:0-9027 GCF_034236695.1 Oncorhynchus nerka | reverse complement strand
GTAGATATGTGGTAGTAGAGTAGTGGTCTGAGGGAACACACTTAATGTATTGTAGAGTAGTGGTCTGAGGTAACACACTTAATGTATTGTAGATATGTGGTAGAGTAGTGGTCTGAGGGAACACACTTAATGTATTGTAGAGTAGTGGTCCGAGGGAATACACTTAATGTATTGTAGAGTAGTGGTCTGAGGCAAATACACTTAATGTATTGTAGATATGTGGTGTAGAGTAGTGGTCTGAGGGAACACACTTAATGTATTGTAGAGTAGTGGTAGTAGAGTAGTGGTCTGAGGAACACTTAATGTATTGCAGATATAAAAGCTTTTTTTGTCTGAGGAACACACTTAATGTATTGCAGAGTAGTGGTCTGAGGGAACACACTTAATGTATTGTAGAGTAGGTCTGAGGGAACACACTTAATGTATTGTAGAGCAGTGGTCTGAGGGAACACACTTAATGTATTGTAGAGTAGTGGTCTGAGGGAACACACTTAATGTATTGTAGAGCAGTGGTCTGAGGGAACACACTTAATGTATTGGCAGGTCTGAGGGAAACACACTTAATGTATTGTAGAGTAGTGGTCTGAGGGAACACACTTAATGTATTGTAGAGTAGTGGTCTGAGGGAACACACTTAATGTATTGTAGAGTAGTGGTCTGAGGGAACACACTTAATGTATTGTAGAGTAGTGGTCTGAGGGAACACACTTAATGTATTGTAGAGAAGTGGTCTGAGGAACACACTTAATGTATTGTAGAGAAAATGGTCTGAGGGAACACACTTAATGTATTGTAGAGCAGTGGTCTGAGGGAACACACTTAATGTATTGTAGAGTAGTGGTCTGAGGGAACACACTTAATGTATTGTAGAGTAGTGGTCTGAGGGAACACACTTAATGTATTGTAGAGTAGTGGTCTGAGGGAACACACTTAATGTATTGTAGAGTAGTGGTCTGAGGGAACACACTTAATGTATTGTAGAGTAGTGGTCTGAGGGAACACACTTAATGTATTGTAGAGTAGTGGTCTGAGGGAACACACTTAATGTATTGTAGAGTAGTGGTCTGAGGGAACACACTTAATGTATTGTAGAGTAGTGGTCTGAGGGAACACTTAATGTATTGTAGAGTAGTGGTCTGAGGGAACACACTTAATGTATTGTAGAGTAGTGGTCTGAGGGAACACACTTAATGTATTGTAGAGTAGTGGTCTGAGGGAACACACTTAATGTATTGTAGAGTAGTGGTCTGAGGGAACACACTTAATGTATTGTAGAGTAGTGGTCTGAGGGAACACACTTAATGTATTGTAGATATGTGGTAGTAGAGTAGTGGTCTGAGGGAACACACTTAATGTATTGTAGAGTAGTGGTCTGAGGTAACACACTTAATGTATTGTAGATATGTGGTAGTAGAGTAGTGGTCTGAGGGAACACACTTAATGTATTGTAGAGTAGTGGTCTGAGGGAACACACTTAATGTATTGTAGAGTAGTGGTCTGAGGTAACACACTTAATGTATTGTAGATATGTGGTAGTAGAGTAGTGGTCTGAGGGAACACACTTAATGTATTGTAGAGTAGTGGTCTGAGGGAACACACTTAATGTATTGTAGAGTAGTGGTCTGAGGGAACACACTTAATGTATTGTAGAGTAGTGGTCTGAGGGAACACACTTAATGTATTGTAGAGTAGTGGTCTGAGGGAACACACTTAATGTATTGTAGAGTAGTGGTCTGAGGGAACACACTTAATGTATTGTAGAGTAGTGGTCTGAGGGAACACACTTAATGTATTGTAGAGTAGTGGTCTGAGGGAACACTTAATGTATTGTAGAGTAGTGGTCTGAGGGAACACACTTAATGTATTGTAGAGTAGTGGTCTGAGGGAACACACTTAATGTATTGTAGATTAGTGGTCTGAGGGAACACACTTAATGTATTGTAGAGTAGTGGTCTGAGGGAACACACTTAATGTATTGTAGAGAAAAATCTGAGGGAACACTTAATGTATTGTAGAGTAGTGGTCTGAGGGAACCCTTAATGTATTGTAGAGTAGTGGTCTGAGGGAACACACTTAATGTATTGTAGAGTAGTGGTCTGAGGGAACACACTTAATGTATTGTAGAGTAGTGGTCTGAGGGAACACTTAATGTATTGTAGAGTAGTGGTCTGAGGGAACCCTTAATGTATTGTAGAGTAGTGGTCTGAGGGAACACACTTAATGTATTGTAGAGTAGTGGTCTGAGGGAACACACTTAATGTATTGTAGAGTAGTGGTCTGAGGGAACACACTTAATGTATTGTAGAGTAGTGGTCTGAGGGAACACACTTAATGTATTGTAGAGTAGTGGTCTGAGGAACACACTTAATGTATTGTAGATAGTGGTCTGAGGAACACACTTAATGTATTGTAGAGTAGTGGTCTGAGGGAACACACTTAATGTATTGTAGAGTAGTGGTCTGAGGGAACACACTTAATGTATTGTAGAGTAGTGGTCTGAGGGAACACTTAATGTATTGTAGAGTAGTGGTCTGAGGGAACCCTTAATGTATTGTAGAGTAGTGGTCTGAGGGAACACACTTAATGTATTGTAGAGTAGTGGTCTGAGGGAACACACTTAATGTATTGTAGAGTAGTGGTCTGAGGGAACACACTTAATGTATTGTAGAGTAGTGGTCTGAGGGAACACACTTAATGTATTGTAGAGTAGTGGTCTGAGGGAACACACTTAATGTATTGTAGAGTAGTGGTCTGAGGAACACACTTAATGTATTGTAGAGTAGTGGTCTGAGGGAACACACTTAATGTATTGTAGAGTAGTGGTCTGAGGGAACACACTTAATGTATTGTAGAGTAGTGGTCTGAGGGAACACACTTAATGTATTGTAGAGTAGTGGTCTGAGGGAACACACTTAATGTATTGTAGAGTAGTGGTCTGAGGGAACACACTTAATGTATTGTAGAGTAGTGGTAGTAGAGTAGTGGTCTGAGGGAACACACTTAATGTATTGTAGAGTAGTGGTCTGAGGGAACACACTTAATGTATTGTAGAGTAGTGGTCTGAGGGAACACACTTAATGTATTGTAGAGTAGTGGTCTGAGGGAACACACTTAATGTATTGTAGAGTAGTGGTCTGAGGAACACACTTAATGTATTGTAGAGTAGTGGTCTGAGGGAACACACTTAATGTATTGTAGAGTAGTGGTCTGAGGGAAACACACTTAATGTATTGTAGAGTAGTGGTCTGAGGAACACACTTAATGTATTGTAGAGTAGTGGTCTGAGGAACACACTTTAATGTATTGTAGAGTAGTGGTCTGAGGAACACACTTAATGTATTGTAGAGCAGTGGTCTGAGGAACACACTTAATGTATTGTAGAGTAGTGGTCTGAGGGAACACACTTAATGTATTGTAGAGTAGTGGTCTGAGGGAACACACTTAATGTATTGTAGAGTAGTGGTCTGAGGGAACACACTTAATGTATTGTAGAGTAGTGGTCTGAGGGAACACTTAATGTATTGTAGAGTAGTGGTCTGAGGGAACACACTTAATGTATTGTAGAGTAGTGGTCTGAGGGAACACACTTAATGTATTGTAGAGTAGTGGTCTGAGGGAACACACTTAATGTATTGTAGAGTAGTGGTCTGAGGGAACACACTTAATGTATTGTAGAGTAGTGGTCTGAGGAACACTTAATGTATTGTAGAGTATGGTCTGAGGGAACCTTTAATGTATTGTAGAGTAGTGGTCTGAGGGAACACACTTAATGTATTGTAGAGTAGTGGTCTGAGGGAACACACTAATGTACAGTGATAGTGGTCTGAGGGAACACTTAATGTATTGTAGAGTAGTGGTCTGAGGGAACCCTTAATGTATTGTAGAGTAGTGGTCTGAGGGAACACACTTAATGTATTGTAGAGTAGTGGTCTGAGGGAACACACTTAATGTATTGTAGAGTAGTGGTCTGAGGGAACACACTTAATGTATTGTAGAGTAGTGGTCTGAGATAACACTTAATGTATTGTAGAGTAGTGGTCTGAGGGAACACACTTAATGTATTGTAGAGTAGTGGTCTGAGGGAACACACTTAATGTATTGTAGAGTAGTGGTCTGAGAGAACACTTAATGTATTGTAGAGTAGTGGTCTGAGGGAACACACTTAATGTATTGTGAAATCTGTTATGAATGTATTGTAAAAAAAAAAAAAAAAAAAGGAAATTCAATGGTATAATTACCTTCATTTTGCCAGATCCCAGGAAGAGTAGCTGCTGTCTTGGCAGGAACTAATGGGGAGCCATTATAAATACAAATGTCAGTGGTTAGAGGGACAATAGAGCCCTGGGTACTGAGTACCAGGCCATTAGATAGAGCCATGAGTACCAGGTCATTAGATAGAGCCCTGGGTACTGAGTCCCAGGCCATTAGATAGAGCCCTGTGTACTGAGTGCCAGGCCATTAGATAGAGCCCTGGGTACTGAGTCCCAGGCCATTAGATAGAGCCTCAGGTACTGAGTCCCCAAATATTAGATAGAGCCCTGTGTACTGAGTACCAGGCCATTAGATAGAGCCCAGGGTACTGAGTGCCAGGCCATTAGATAGAGCCCTGGGTACTGGGTACCAGGCCATTAGGTAGAGCCCTGGGTACCAGGCCATTAGATAGAGCCCTGGGTACTGAGTCCCAGGCCATTAGATAGAGCCCTGGGTACTGAGTCCCAGGCCATTAGATAGAGCCCTGTGTACTGAGTACCAGGCCATTAGATAGAGCCCTGTGTACTGAGTGCCAGGCCATTCGATAGAGCCCTGGGTACTGAGTCCCAGGCCATTAGATAGAGCCCTGTGTACTGAGTACCAGGCCATTAGATAGAGCCCAGGGTACTGAGTGCCAGGCCATTAGATAGAGCTCTGGGTACCAGGCCATTAGATAGAGCCCTGGGTACTGAGTGCCAGGCCATTAGATAGAGCCCTGGGTACTGAGTGCCAGGCCATTAGATAGAGCCCTGGGTACTGGGTACCAGGCCACAGGTGAGCCCTGGGTACTGAGTACCAGGTAAATATTAGATAGAGCCCTGGGTACTGAGTACCAGGCCATTAGGTAGAGCCCCTGGGTACTGGGTACCAGGCCATTAGGTAGAGCCCTGGGTACTGAGTGCCAGGCCATTAGATAGAGCCCTGGGTACTGAGTTCCAGGCCATTAGATAGAGCCCTGGGTACTGGGTACCAGGCCATTAGATAGAGCCCTGGGTACTGGGTACCAGGCCATTAGGTAGAGCCCTGGATACCAGGCCATTAGGTAGAGCCCTGGGTACCAGGCCATTAGGGTAGAGCCCTGGGTACTGAGTGCCAGGCCATTAGATAGAGCCCTGGGTACTGCGTACCAGGCCATTAGATAGAGCCCTGGGTACTGGGTACCAGGCCATTAGATAGGTTTCCTGGGTACTGAGAGTAAGTACCAGGCCATTAAATAGAGCCCTGGGCAACAAAATATTAGATGGAGCCCTGGGTACCAGGCCATTAGATGGAGCCCCTGGGTACCAGGCCGTTAGATATAGCCATGACTACCAGGCCATTAGATAGAGCCCTGGGTACCAGGCCATTAGATGGAGCCCTGGGTACCAGGCCATTAGATGGAGCCCTGGGTACCAGGCCATTAGATGGAGCCCTGGGTACCAGGCCATTAGATGGAGCCCTGGGTACCAGGCCGTTAGATATAGCCATGACTACCAGGCCTTTAGATAGAGCCCTGGGTACTGAGTACCAGGCCATTAGGTAGAGCCCTGGGTACTGAGTACCAGGCCATTAGGTAGAGCCCTGGGTACTGAGTACCAGGCCATTAGGTAGAGCCCTGGGTACTGAGTACCAGGCCATTAGATAGAGCCCTGGGTACTGGGTACCAGGCCATTAGGTAGAGCCCTGGGTACTGGGTACCAGGCCATTAGGTAGAGCCCTGGGTACTGGGTACCAGGTCATTAGGTAGAGCCCAGGGTACTGGGTACCAGGCCATTAGGTAGAGCCCAGGGTACTGGGTGCCAGGCCATTAGATAGAGCCCTGGGTACCAGGCCATTAGATAGAGCCCTGGGTACTGAGTACCAGGCCATTAGGTAGAGCCCTGGGTACTGAGTACCAGGCCATTAGATATAGCCATGACTACCAGGCCATTAGATAGAGCCCTGGGTACTGAGTCCCAGGCCATTAGATATAGCCATGACTACCAGGCCTTTAGATAGAGCCCTGGGTACTGAGTCCCAGGCCATTAGATATAGCCATGACTACCAGGCCATTAGATGGAGCCCTGGGTATTGAGTACCAGGCCATTAGATAGAGCCCTGGGTACCAGGCCATTAGGTAGAGCCCTTAGTACCAGGCCATTGTGTAGAGCCCTGATTCCTGAGTACCAGGCCATTAGATAGAGCCCTGGGTACTGAGTACCAGACCATTAGGTAGAGCCATGAGTACCAGAGCCTGAGACTCCCAACCCTGAGAGGGTGGAGAGGAGGATCTGATTGAGCCTGAGACTCCCAACCCTGAGAGGGTGGAGAGGAGGATCTGATTGAGCCTGAGACTCCCAGCCCTGAGAGGGTGGAGAGGAGGATCTGATTGAGCCTGAGACTCCCAGCCCTGAGAGGGTGGAGAGGAGGATCTGATGGTTCACGCTGTTGAAGGCAGCGGATAGATCTAGGAGGAGTGAGAACAGAGGAGAGAGAGTCAGGGTTGTTGGGTTGTGTTTCGGAGGATGCATGGATCTTGACCTTCTCCTCTCCCAAGTCCGTACGGGAGTTGCAGCGATGAGACAAGACTGTAACTACCAATTGGGATACTACAAAATTGGGGAGAAAAAGGGCAAAACTATTTTTTTGAATGGAGCAGAGCAGAACAGAGTAGAATAGAACAGAGTAGAAGAGAGTAGAATAGAATGGAGCAGAACAGAGTAGAATAGAACAGAGTAGAAGAGAGTAGAATAGAATGGAGCAGAACAGAGTAGAATAGAATGGAGCAGAACAGAGTAGAATAGAATGGAGCAGAACAGAGTAGAATACAACGGAGCAAAACAGAGTAGAATACAACGGAGCAGAACAGAGTAGAATACAACGGAGCAGAACAGAGTAGAATACAACGGAGCAGAACAGAGTAGAATACAACGGAGCAGAACAGAGTAGAATAGAATGGAGCAGAACAGAGTAGAATACAACGGAGCAGAACAGAGTAGAATACAACGGAGCAGAACAGAGTAGAATACAACGGAGCAGAACAGAGTAGAATACAACGGAGCGGAACAGAGTAGAATACAACGGAGCGGAACAGAGTAGAATACAACGGAGCAGAACAGAGTAGAATACAACGGAGCGGAACAGAGTAGAATAGAACGGAGCAGAACAGAGTAGAATACAACGGAGCGGAACAGAGTAGAATACAACGGAGCGGAACAGAGTAGAATACAACGGAGCGGAACAGAGTAGAATACAACGGAGCGGAACAGAGAAAGAATACAACGGAGCGGAACAGAGTAGAATACAACGGAGCGGAACAGAGTAGAATACAACGGAGCGGAACAGAGTAGAATACAACGGAGCGGAACAGAGTAGAATACAACGGAGCGGAACAGAGTAGAATACAACGGAGCGGAACAGAGTAGAATACAACGGAGCGGAACAGAGTAGAATACAACGGAGCAGAACAGAGTAGAATACAACGGAGCAGAACATAGTAGAATACAACGGAGCAGAACATAGTAGAATACAACGGAGCAGAACAGAGTAGAATACAACGGAGCAGAACAGAGTAGAATACAACGGAGCGGAACAGAGCAGAACAGAATGAAAACATTTCTAAAAGCATCATCGTTAGAAACTTCGTTGGAAATACAAAGTTGCCAATGTCTTTACAATTGATACAAATAAGCTCCGTTTAAAACCAAGATTACTGCATTAAAATACAAATACTCCAGTCTGTAGGACTTTATTTAAATTAGATTTTCAAATACATTTCATTTTCAATTGTTCTATTTTGCTACTTTTATGCTACTGTCTGTCATTTGTCTCAGTATATTTCATGATGTGTAGCCTAGCAGGTGATCAATGATGTGCCAAATCTGTGAGTTAGTGCATTATTATTGGGTAGGCATTATAATAAGCCACCTAATATTTGCAACCATAAGTGGTAATATCGTTCTAGGAGCTGATCCATCGTCAGTATCGTGAAATAATTCTAATGTAAAGGTCAGATTTGAATGGAGGAAGCTGATCTGAGAGCACCGCTGCCTTTCGCGATCAACACATAAACCACTCTTTCTGAGTGTTTTGGGAAAAGCTACATCTTTGGCCACTGTAAGAGTGATGCGTCGTTACAACACCGTTGTTATAGGTTTATATATTATAGGTTTATTTATTATAGGTTTATATATTATAGGTTTATTTATTATAGGTTTATAGGGTTATATATT
Source organism: Oncorhynchus nerka (assembly GCF_034236695.1). NCBI lineage: Eukaryota > Metazoa > Chordata > Actinopteri > Salmoniformes > Salmonidae > Oncorhynchus > Oncorhynchus nerka. The sequence goes on along the minus strand of NW_027034872.1, from coordinate 586 downwards.
ATAGGTTTATTTGTTATAGGTTTATTTGTTATAGGGTTATTTATTATAGGTTTATAGGTGTATTTATTATAGGGTTATTTATTATAGGTTTATATATTATAGGTTTATATATTATAGGGTTATTTATTATAGGGTTATATATTATAGGGTTAGTTATTATAGATTTATTATAGGGTTATTTATTATAGGGTTATTTATTATAGGGTTATTTATTATAGGGTTATATATTATAGGGTTATTTATTATAGGGTTATTATAGGGTTATTATAGGGTTATTATAGGGTTATATATTATAGGGTTATTTATTATAGGGTTATTTATTATAGGGTTATTATAGGTTTATATATTATAGGGTTATTTATTATAGGGTTATTTATTATAGGGTTATTATAGGGTTATTATAGGGTTATATAATATAGGTTATTTTATTATAGGCTATTTATTATAGGGTTATTTTATTATAGGGTTATTTATTATAGGTTTATATATTATAGGCTATTTATTATAGGGTTATTTATTATAGGTTATATATTATAGGCTATTTATTATATATTTATATATTATAGTTATTTATTATAGGGTTATT
>NW_027034871.1:0-9025 GCF_034236695.1 Oncorhynchus nerka | reverse complement strand
GGGGACCAGAGTGTGTTCTGTCCTTATAGATCTGAGGTTATAGACTGTATACACAGGACTGATATCTGACGGGGGACCAGAGTGTGTTCTGTCCTTATAGATCTGAGGTTATAGACTGTATACACAGGACTGATATCTGACGGGGGACCAGAGTGTGTTCTGTCCTTATAGATCTGAGGTTATAGACGTGCTACAGTGACTGATGCTCCTGGGATGGGGACCAGAGTGTGTTCTGTCTCTATAGATCTGAGGTTATAGGCTGTACACAGGACTGATGTCTGGACGGGGACCAGAGTAGCTCTGTCCTTTATAGATCTGAGGTTATAGACTGTATACACAGGACTGATGTCTGACGGGGACCAGAGTAAAGCCTGTCCTTATAGATCTGAGGTTATAGACTGTATACACAGGACTGATGTCTGACGGGGGACCAGAGTGTGTTCTGTCCTTATAGATCTGAGGTTACAGACTGTATACAGGACTGATGTCTGACGGGGACCAGAGTGTGTTCTGTCCTCATAGATCTGAGGTTATAGACTGTATACACAGGACTGATGTCTGACGGGGACCAGAGTGTTCTGTCCTTGAGCAGATCTGAGGTTATAGACTGTATACACAGGACTGATATCTGACGGGGACCAGAGTGTGTGTGAAGTGTTTCTGTTTTCCTTCGCGGACATGGTGTATTCTTACAGGAAGGGATGTAACTGGTGATAAAGTGAGAATGTAGTCTGGTGTGTGTGTGTGGTGTGTGTGTGTGTGTGGGGGGATGTGTGTGTGTGTGTTTGTGCATATGGGTTCGTGTGTGTATGTGTGGGTGCGTGTGTCCAATGTGCTCTGCATGTGCCTATTTTGTTCCCCTCCTCCCATGTGTAAGAACACAGAATCTCTACTCAGCCTACATGCATGACTGGAGATGGACGCGTGATAGGAGATGGAGGGAGGGATGGAGGAGGGAGGGAGGGTTTCTCTAGAATGTGTATCTCTAGATGGTGTAGTTCTAGAATGTGTATCTCTAGATGGTGTAGTTCTAGAATGTGTATCTCTAGATGGTGGTGTTCTAGAATGTGTATCTCTAGATGGTGTAGTTCTAGAAGGTGTATCTCTAGGTAGTGTAGTTCTAGAAGTTGTATCCCAGGTAGTGTAGTTCTACATTATGTAGTTCAAATGGTGTACATCTAGATTGTGTATCTCTAGATGGTGTAGTTCTAGAAGGTTTATCTCTAGATGGTTTAGTTCTAGAAGGTTTATCTCTAGATGGTGTAGTTCTAAAATGTGTATATCTAGATGGTGTAGTTTTATATGGCGTGGTTCTAGATGGTGTATCTCTAGATGGTGTAGTTCTAGGTGGTGTAGTTCTAGGTGGTGTATCTCTAGATGGTTTATCTCTACAATGTTATTTATATGGTGTAGTTCTAGATTAGTTCTGGATAGTACTGTGTATATCAGTCTGGTGTTGGTAGGGGTTGTAGGGTGTATATTAGTCTGGTGTTGGTAGGGGTTGTGTAGTGTATATTAGTCTGGTGTTGGTAGGGCTTGTGTGGTGTATATTAGTCTGCTGTTGGTAGGGGTTGTAGGGTGTATATTAGTCTGGTGTTGGTGGGGTTGTAGGGTGTATATTAGTCTGGTGTTGGTAGTGGTTGTAGGGTGTATATTAGTCTGGTGTTGGTGGTAAGGGGTTGTAGGGTGTATATTAGTCTGGTGATGGTAGGGCTTGTAGGGTGTATATTATTCTGGTGTTGGGTAAGGTTGCTAGGGGTTGTAGGGTGTATATTATTCTGGTGTTGGGTAGGGGTGCTAGGGGTTGTAGGGTGTATATTAGTCTGGTGTTGGGGTAAGGTTGCTAGGGGTTGTAGGGTGCATATTAGTCTGGTGTTGGTAAGGGTTTGGGGGTGTATATTAGTCTGGTGTTAGTAGTGGTGTAGGGGTGTATAATCTGGTGTTGGGTGGTTGTAGGGTGTATATTAGTCTGGTGTTGGTAGGGGCTGTAGGTGTATATTATTCTGGTGTTAGTCTGTAGGGTTGCTAGGGGTTGTAGGGTGTATATTAGTCTGGTGTTGGGTAAGGTTGCTAGGGGGTTGTAGGGTGTATATTAGTCTGGTGTTGGGTAAGGTTGCTAGGGGTTGTAGGATGTATATTAGTCTGGTGATGGGTAAGGTTGCTAGGGGTTGTAGGGTGTATATTAGTCTGGTGTTGGGTAAGGTTGCTAGGGGTTGTAGGGTGTATATTAGTCTGGTGATGGGTAAGGTTGCTAGGGGTTGTAGGGTGTATATTAGTCTGGTGTTGGTAGTTGTAGGTTATTAGTCTGGGGGGTAGGGGTAGGTGTATATTAGTCTGGTGATGGGTAAGGTTGCTAGGGGTTGTATGGTGTATATTATTCTGGTGTTGGTAGGGGTTGTAGGGTGTATATTAGTCTGGTGTTGGTAGGGGTTGTAGGGTGTATATTAGTCTGGTGTTGCTAGGGGTTGTATATTAGTCTGGTGTTGGTAAGGGTTGTAGGGTGTATATTAGTCTGGTGTTGGGTGGTGTATGTAGGGGTTGTAGGGTGTATATTAGTCTGGTGTTGGTAAGGGTTGTAGGGTGTATATTAGTCTGGTGTTGGGTGGTGTATGTAGGAGTTGTATGGTGTATATTAGTCTGGTGTTGGGTGGTGTATGTAGGAGTTGTAGGGTGTATATTAGTCTGGTGTTGGTAAGGGTTGTAGGGTGTATATTAGTCTGGTGTTGGTAAGGGTTGTAGGGTGTATATTAGTCTGGTGTTGGTAGGGGTTGTATATTAGTCTGGTGTTGGTAGGGGTTGTATATTAGTCTGGTGTTGGTAGGGGTTGTAGGGTGTATATTAGTCTGGTGTTGGTATGGGTTGTAGGGTGTATATTAGTCTGGTGTTGGGTAGGGTTGTAGGGTGTATATTAGTCTGGTGTTGGGTAGGGGTTGTAGGGTGTATATTAGTCTGGTGTTGGGTAGGGTTGTAGGGTGTATATTAGTCTGGTGTTGCTAGGGTTGTAGGGTGTATATTAGTATGGTGTTGGTAGGGTTGTAGGGTGTATATTAGTCTGGTGTTGGTAGGGTTGTAGGGTGTATATTAGGCTGGTGTTGGGTAGGGTTGTAGGGTGTATATTGTCTGGTGTTGGGTAGGGGGGTTGTAGGGTGTATATTAGTCTGGTGTTGGTAGGGGTTAGTAGGGTGTATATTATTTTTTCTGGTGTTGGGTGGTTGCTAGGGTTGTAGGGTGTATATTATTCTGGTGTTGGGTAGGGTTGCTAGGGTTGTAGGGTGTATATTAGTCTGGTGTTGGGTAAGGGGGGTTGTAGGATGTATATTAGTCTGGTGATGGTAAGGTTGCTAGGGTTGTAGGGTGTATATTAGTCTGGTGTTGGTAAGGTTGCTAGGGGTTGTGGGATGTATATTAGTCTGGTGATGGGTAAGGTAGGGGTTGCTAGGGTTGTAGGGGTGTATATTAGTCTGGTGATGGGTAAGGTTGCTAGGGGTTGTAGGGTGTATATTAGTCTGGTGTTGGGTAAGGTTGCTAGGGGTTGTAGGGTGTATATTAGTCTGGTGTTGGTGATGGGTAAGGTTGCTAGGGGGTAGGGTTGTATGGTGTATATTATTCTGGTGTTGCTAGGGGTTTGTAGGGTGTATATTAGCATAGTGTTGGTAGGGTGGGTGTATATTAGTCTGGTGTTGTAGGGGTTGTAGGGTGTATATTAGTCTGGTGTTGGTAGGGGTTGTAGGGTGTATATTAGTCTGGTGTGGGTAGGGGTTGCTAGGGTGTATATATCTGGTGTTGGTAGGGGTTGTGGGCGTATTTAGTCTGGTGTTGGGTAGGGTTGTAGGGTGTATATTAGTCTGGTGTTGGTAGGGGTTGTAGGGTGTATATTAGTCTGGTGTTGGGTAGGGTTGTAGGGTGTATATTAGTCTGGTGTTGGTAGGGGTTGTAGGGTGTATATTAGTCTGGTGTTGGTAGGGGTTGTAGGGTGTATATTAGTCTGGTGTTGCTAGGGGTTGTATATTAGTCTGGTGTTGGTAAGGGTTGTAGGGTGTATATTAGTCTGGTTTGGGTGGTGTTGTAGGGGTTGTAGGGTGTATATTAGTCTGGTGTTGGGCCAAGGGTTGTAGGGTGTATATTAGTCTGGTGTTGGGTGGTGTATGTAGGAGTTGTATGGTGTATATTAGTCTGGTGTTGGGTGGTGTATGTAGGAGTTGTAGGGTGTATATTAGTCTGGTGTTGGTAGGGTTGTGGCCAGGGTGTATATTAGTCTGGTGTTGGTAGGGGTTGTATATTAGTCTGGTGTTGGTAGGGTTGTATATTAGTCTGGTGTTGGTAGGGTTGTAGGGTGTATATTAGTCTGGTGTTGGTAGGGGTTGTAGGGGTGTATATTAGTCTGTGTTGGGTATTGTGGTGTATATTAGTCTGGTGTTGGGTGGTGTATGGGTTGTAGGGTGTATATTAGTCTGGTGTTGGGTAGGGGTTGTAGGGTGTATATTAGTCTGGTGTTGGGTAGGGTTGTAGGGTGTATATTAGTCTGGTGTTGGTAGGGGTTGTAGGGTGTATATTAGTCTGGTGTTGGTAGGGGTTGTAGGGTGTATATTAGTCTGGTGTTGGTAGGGGTTGTAGGGTGTATATTAGTCTGGTGTTGGGTAGGGTTGTAGGGTGTATATTAGTCTGGTGTTGGGTAGGGGTTGTAGGGTGTATATTAGTCTGGTGTTGGGTAAGGTTGGTTGTAGGGTGTATATTATTCTGGTGTTGGGTAGGGTTGCTAGGGGTTGTAGGGTGTATATTATTCTGGTGTTGTTGGTAGGGTTGCTAGGGGTTATTAGGGTGTATAATAGTCTGGTGTTGGGTGTAATTAGGTTGCTAGGGGTTGTAGGGTGTATATTAGTCTGGTGTTGGGTAAGGTTGCTAGGGGTTGTAGGATGTGTATATTAGTCTGGTGATGGGTAAGAGTTGCTAGGGGTTGTAGGGTGTATATTAGTCTGGTGTTGGGTAAGGTTGCTAGGGGTTTGTAGGGTGTATATTAGTCTGGTGATGGTAAGGTTGCTAGGGGTTATAGGTGTATATTAGTCTGGTGTTGGGTAAGGTTGCTAGGGGTTGTAGGGTGTATATTGGTCTGGTGATGGGTAAGGTTGCTAGGGGTTGTAGGGTGTATATTAGTCTGGTGATGGGGTAAGGTTGCTAGGGGTTGTAGGGTGTATATTATTCTGGTGATTAAGGTTAGGGGTTGTATGGTGTATATTATTCTGTGTTGGTAGGGGTTGTAGGGTGTATATTAGTCTGGTGTTGGTAGGGGTTGTGTGTATATTAGTCTGGTGTTGCTAGGGGTTGTATATTAGTCTGGTGTTGGGTGGGTTGTAGGGTTGTATATTAGTCTGGTGTTGGGTGGTGTATGTATATTAGTCTGGTGTTGGTAGGGTTGTAGGGTGTATATTAGTCTGGTGTTGGTAGGGTTGTATGGTGTATATTAGTCTGGTGTTGGGTGGTGTATGTGGAGTTGTATGGTGTATATTAGTCTGGTGTTGGGTAGGTTGTAGGGTGTATATTAGTCTGGTGTTGGTAAGGGTTGTAGGGTGTATATTAGTCTGGTGTTGGTAAGGGGTTGGGTATATTAGTCTGGTGTTGGTAGGGGGTGTTGGTTGTATATTAGTCTGGTGTTGGTAGGGGTTGTAGGGTGTATATTAGTCTGGTGTTGGTAGGGGTTGTAGGGTGTATATTAGTCTGGTGTTGGGTAGGGTTGTAGGGTGTATATTAGTCTGGTGTTGGGTAGGGGTTGTAGGGTGTATTAGTCTGGTGTTGGGTAGGGGTTGTAGGGTGTATATTAGTCTGGTGTTGCTAGGGGTTGTAGGGTGTATATTAGTATAGTGTTGGGTAGGGTTGTAGGGTGTATATTAGTCTGGTGTTGGTGGGGGTTGTAGGGTGTATATTAGTCTGGTGTTGGGTAGGGTTGTAGGGTGTATATTAGTCTGGTGTTGGGTAGGGGGTTGTAGGGTGTATATTAGTCTGGTGTTGGTAGGGGTTGTAGGGTGTATATTATTCTGGTGTTGGTAAGGTTGCTAGGGGTTGTAGGGTGTATATTATTCTGGTGTTAGGTAGGGTTGCTAGGGGTTGTAGGGTGTATATTAGTCTGGTGTTGGGTAAGGTTGCTAGGGGTTGTAGGGTGTATATTAGTCTGGTGATGGGTAAGGTTGCTAGGGGTTGTAGGGTGTATATTAGTCTGGTGTTGGGTAAGGTTGCTAGGGGGTTGTAGGATGTATATTAGTCTGGTGATGGGTCCGGTTGCTAGGGGTTGTAGGGTGTATATTAGTCTGGTGTTGGGTAAGGTTGCTAGGGGTTGTAGGGTGTATATTAGTCTGGTGATGGGTAAGGTTGCTAAGGGTTGTAGGGTGTATATTAGTCTGGTGTTGGGTAAGGTTGCTAGGGGTTGTAGGGTGTATAGTCTGGTGATGGGTAAGGTTGCTAGGGTTGTATGGTGTATATTATTCTGGTGTTGGTAGGGGTTGTAGGGTGTATATTAGTCTGGTGTTGGTAGGGGTTGTAGGGTGTATATTATTCTGGTGGGTGTTTAGGGTGTATATTAGTCGGGTGTTTAGTATGGTTGCTATGGGTTGTAGGGTGTATATTAGTCTGCTGTTGGTAGGTATGGTTGTCTGGTGTTGATAAGAGGGTTGTAGGGTGTATATTAGTCTGCTGTTGTAGGGGGTTGTAGGGTGTATATTAGTCTGGTGTTGGTCTGGGTTGTTGGGTGTATATTAGTCTGGTGTGGGTGGTGAGGGTGTATATTAGTCTGGTGTTGGTGTTGTAGGGTGTATATTAGTCTGGTGTTAGGGTAGGGTTGTAGGGTGTATATTAGTCTGGTGTTGGGTAGGGTTGTAGGGTGTATATTAGTCTGGTGTTAATAGGGGTTGTAGGGTGTATATTAGTCTGGTGTTGGTAGGGGTTGTAGGGTGTATATTAGTCTGGTGTTGGGGCCAGGGGTTGTAGGGTGTATATTAGTCTGGTGTTGGTAGTGGTGTAGGGTGGATATTAGTCGGTGTTTGTAGGGGTTGTAGGGTGTATATTAGTCTGGTGTTGGTAGGGGTTGTAGGGTGTATATTATTCTGGTGTTGGTAGGGGTTGTAGGGTGTATATTAGTCTGGTGTTGGGTATGGGTTGCTAGGGTTGTATGGTGTCGTATTCTTTTGTTTTCCGTGTTGGTGGGTTTGGTGATTTCTCCAGTTGTTCCATCATAGTGTGTTCCTTCCTGTAACCGGTGTTTGTGGGGGTTGGGGAGTATATTAGTCTGGTGTTGGTAGATATTTAGTGCAGACGAGCTGGATGACAACAATGGGATGCATTAATATTCTACTAAGAGAGAGGAAGAAAAGAGGAGTGAGCATATATGGACATTTAGAAGTGTGAGAGATTCTGAGTGTTGAGAGAGAGATAGTGAGAGATATTAGTCATGGGAAGGGTGAGAGTTTGCTAAGGACATGGAAAGGGTAAGGTGGTAGAGACATGGTAAGTGTGAGAGTGTTCTTTTGTTTTCCGTGTTCTACATGGGAAAGTGGTGATTTCTCCAGTTGTTCCATCTTAGAGAGAGAGTAACTAGGGCAGTCTGGGGAATGGGTGAGAGTCCACTGTCTTAGAACATGGCATATTTAGGGTGAGAGAGGATGACAACATGGATAAGTGTGACTAAAGAGAGAGAGAGAGATGAGTAAGTGTGTGTGAGACATATATGGACATTTTAGAGTGTGTGAGAGAGAGACATGGTAAGTGTGTGAGAGAGAGAGACATGGTAAGTGTGTGAGAGGAGGGTAAGTATAGAAGAGAGAGACAGCTGGAAGTGTGAGACATAGTAAGTGGAGAGAGAGAGACATGGTAAGTATGAGAGGGAGAGAGGGAGAGACATGGGAAGGGTGGTAGGTGAGGGAGAGAGAGAGAGGGTGAGAGAGAGAGGAGACATGGTAAGTGGTGAGAGAGAGAGACATGGTAAGTGGTGAGAGATAGAGAGAGAGACATGGTAAGTGTGAGTGAGAGAGAGAGAGAGACATGGTAAGTGAGTGTGAGAGAGAGAGAGAGACATGGTAAGTGTGTGAGAGAGAGAGAGAGAGAGAGAGAGAGAGAGAGACATGGTAAGTGTGAGTAAGTGTGAAGAGAGGGAGAGACATGGTAAGTATGAGAGAGAGGACATGGTAAGTGTGTGAGAGAGAGAGAGACATGGTAAGTGTGTGAGAGAGAGAGAGAGAGAGAGAGACAGAGAGGAGTGTAAGTGAGAGAGAGAGAGAGAGAGACATGGTAAGTGTGAGAGAGAGAGAGAAGAGAGACATGGTAAGTGTGAGAAGAGAGAGACATAAGAGGAGTGTGAGAGAGAGAGAGAGAGAGAGAGAGAGAGAGATGGTAGGGGTGAGAGAGAGGGAGAGAGAGAGAGACATAAGTGTGAGGTGAGTGTGAGAGAGAGACATGGTAAGTGTGAGTGAGTGTGTGTGAGAGAGAGAGACATGGTATGTGTAAGTGAGAGAGGTGAGAGAGAGATACATGAAGTGTGAATTGAGAGAGAGAGAGAGACATGGTAAGTGTGTGTGAGAGAGAGAGAGAGACATGAGTAAGTGTGTGAGAGAGAGAGACATGGTAAGTGTGTGAGAGAGAGAGAGACATGGTAAGTGTGTGAGAGAGAGACATGGTAAGTGTGTGAGAGAGAGAGAGAGAGAGAGAGACATGGTAAGATGAGAGAGAGAGAGAGACAGAGTGAGACATGGTAAGTGTGTGAGAGAGGTAAGTATGAGAGAGACATGGCAAGTGTATGAGAGAGGGAGAGAAGAGACATGGTAAGTGTGAGAGAGAGAGAGTGAGAAGAGACATGGTAAGTGTGAGAGAGAAGACATGGGAAGGGTGAGGAAGATATGAGGTGGGAGATATGAGAGAGGTAGACAGAGAGGAGATATGAGGAGTGAACAGAGAGGAGATGAGAGAGAGTGAACAGAGAGGGAGATATGAGAGAGAGAGGAGACAGAGAGGGGAGAATAGAGAGAGAGAGAGGTAGACAGAGAGG
>NW_027034870.1:0-9018 GCF_034236695.1 Oncorhynchus nerka | reverse complement strand
AGCGGCGACGATACGCCGGCGTCAGCGGCGACGATACGTCATGCCAGGGCGGCGACGATTACGTCAGCGCGTCAGCGGCGACGATTACGTCGGCGTCAGCGGCGACGATACGTCATCAGCGGTGACGATTACGTCATGACGATTACGCGGCGACGATACGTCAAGTGCCAGCGGCGACGATACGTCAAGTGCGCGGCGACGATACGTCAGCGGCGACGATTACGTCAAGGCGACGGGCGGCGACGATACGTCAGCGGCGACGATGTCAGCGGCGACGATACGTCAGCGGCATGATTACGATCAGCGGGGCGACGATTACGTCAAGGGCGTCAGCGGCGACGATACGTCATGTCAGCGGCGACGATTACGTCAGCGGCGACGATACGTCAGCGGCAACGTCAGCGGCGACGATTACGTCAAGTGCTCAGCGGCGACGATTACGTCAGCAGCGGCGACGATACGCAACGTGACGATACGTCATGCCAGCGACGATACGTCATGCCTCAGGGCGGCGACGATTACGCCGGCGTCAGCGACGATTACGTCATGCTCAGCGGCGACGATACGTCATGCTGGGGCGGCGACGACATGTCACGTCAAAGCGGCGACGATACGTCATGCAGCGGCGACGATACGTCAGCGGCGACGGGCGTTGACGGCGACGATACGCCGGGCGCTGGGGGCGGCGACGATACGTCAGCGGGCGACGATTACGTCGTCAGCGGCGACGATACGTCAGCGGCGACGATACGTCACTGGTGCTGGCGTATGACGATTACGTCATGTCGACGATTACGGCGGCGACGATTCACGCGACGATACGTCAGCGGCGACGATTACGTACGTCAGCGGCGACGATACGGCGTCAGGGGTGACGATACGTCAAGCGCTCGACGATACGTCAGCGGCGACGATACGTCAGTCAGCGGCGACGATTACGTCATGCGGGCGACGACGTCATGCGTCAGCGGCGACGATTACGTCATGTCAGCGGCGACGATTACGTCAAAGCCAGCGGCGACAGGTCAGGACGATACGTCAGCGGCGACGATTACGTCAGCGCGGCGACGACAGGTCAGCGGCGACGATACGCTCGATTACGTCAGCGGCGACGATTACGTCAGCAGCGGCGACGATGTCAGCGGCGACGATTACGTCAGCGGCGACGATACGTCGGCGTCAGCGGCGATTACGTCAGCGGCGACGATTACGTCATCAGCGGCGAACGTCAGTGACGGCGACGATACGTCATGCCTGGGGCGGCGACGATACGTCAGCGGCGACGATACGTCGGGCGCCGTGACGATACGTCATGGGCGACGATACGTCAGCGGCGACGATACGTCATGCCAGCGGCGACGATACGTCAGCGCTGGCGGCGACGATACGTCAGCGGCGGACGATTACGTCAGCGGTGACGATACGTCAGCAAGCGTCAGCGGCGACGATTACGTCATGCCAGCGGCGACGATTACGTGTCAGGGGCGGTGACGATGTCAGCGGCGACGATTACGTCGGCGTCAGCGGCGACGATTACGTCATGTCAGACGGCGACGATCACGTCAAGGTCAGCGGCGACGATACGTCAGCGGCGGTGACGATACGTCAGCGGCGACGATTACGTCATGGTGAGCGGCGACGATTACGTCAAGGCGCTGGGGGCGGCGACGATACGTCAGCGGCGGGTCAGCGTGGCGAGGCGTCAGCGACGATACGTCAGCGGCGAGGATACGACAGCGACGATTACGTCATGCCAGCGGCGACGATCATGGCAGCGGCGACGATACGTCAGTCAGCGGCGACGATACGTCAGTGGCGGCGACGATACGTCAAGTCAGCGCGACGATACGCCGGGCGCTGGCGACGATACGCCGTCAGTGGCGACGATTACTACGTCAAGTGCCAGCGGCGACGATACGCTCGGCGTCAGCGGCGACGATACGTCAGGCGGCGACGATACGTCAGCGGCGGCGACGATTACGTCATGCCAGCGGCGACGATTACGTCATGCGCGGGGCGGTGACGATACGTCAGCGTCAGCGGCGACGATACGTCATGGCGATTACGTCATGCCAGCGGAGACGATACGTCATGCCAGCGGCGACGATTACGTCTGGCGTCAGCGGAGACGATTACGTCAGCGTCATGATACGGTGACGATACGTCAGAGCGGCGACGATACGTCAGCGGGCGACGATACGTCAGCGGCGACGACATTACGTCAGCGGCGACGATACGTCAGCGGCGACGATTACGTCAGCGGCGACGATACGTCATGCTGGGGGCGGCGACGATTACGTCATGGTGAGACGATCGTCAGCGGCGACGATACGTCAACGTCAGCGGTGACGATACGTCAGCGGCGGTGACGATTACGTCATGTCAGCGGCGACGATTACGTCAGCGGCGACGATTACGTCAGCGGCGACGATTACGTCAGCGGCGACGATATACGTCAGCGCGACGACGACACGTCAGCGGCGACGATTACGATTAGCGGCGACGATGGGTCAGCGGCGACGATACGTACGTCAGCGACGATTACGTCAGTAAGCGTCAGCGGCGACGATTACGTCAGCGGCGACGATGCTGGCGGCGACGATACGTCAGCGGCGGAGACGATTACGTCATGCCGGGACGGCGACGATTACGTCATGCGTCAGGCGGCGACGATACGTCGGCGCTGGGGCGACGATACGTCATGTCAGCGGCGACGATACGTCGGCGCTGGGGGCGGCGATGACGATACGTCAGCGCGACGATTGAGACGATTACGTCAGCGGCGACGATTACGTCAGTCAGCGGCGACGATACGTCATGACGATTACGTCATGCCGGGACGATACGGCGACGATTACGTCAGTAGGGCGGCGACGATACGTCATGTCAGCGGCGACGATTACGTCAGCGGCGACGATACGTCATGCAGCGGCGACGATACGTCAGCGTCAGACAGGTCAGGGCGACGATACGTCAGCGGCGACGATTACGTCAGCGGCGACGACAGGTCATGGCGATAGGTCAGCGGCGACGATACGTCAGCGGCGACGATACGTCAGGGCGACAGCGGCGACGATACGTCATGGCGGTCAGCGGCGACGATTACGTCAACGACGATACGTCAGCGGCGACGATTACGTCATGCTGGGGCGACGATACGTCATGTCAGCGGCGACGATACGTCAGCGGCGACGATACGTCACGTCATGGGAGCGGCGACGATACGTCATGTCAGCGGCGACGATACGTCGCTGGCGGCGACGATACGTCGGGCGTCAGCGGCGACGATTACGTGGCGCTGGGGGCGACGACGATACGTCAGCGGCGACGATACGTCAAGCGTCAGCGGCGACGATACGTCAGCGGCTGGGGCGGCGACGATACGTCAGCGGCGACGATTACGCGGCGACGATACGTCATGTGCTCAGCGGCGACGATACGTCATGCTGGCGGCGACGATACGTCAGCGCTGGCGGCGACGATACGTCGGGCGTCAGCGGCGACGATACGTCATGGCGGCGGCGACGATACGATACGTCAGCGGCGACGATACGTCAGCGGCGGCGATGATACGATACGTCAGCGGCGACGATACGTCAGCGGGGCGGCGACGATACGTCGGCGTCAGCGGCGACGATACGTCAGCGGGCGACGATACGTCATGCGGCGACGATACGTCAGCGGGGCGGTGACGATACGTCAGTGGCGGTGACGATACGTCGCGGCGACGATACGTCAGCGGCGACGATACGTCAGCGGCGACGATACGTCAGCGGCGACGATACGTCAGCGGCGACGATACGTCAGCGGCGACGATACGTCATGTCAGCGGCGACGATACGTCAAAGCGGAGACGATACGTCAGCGGCGACGATACGTCATGTCAGCGGCGACGATACGTCATGTCAGCGGCGACGATACGTCAGGGCGGCGACGATACGTCAGCGGCGGTGACGATACGTCAGTGGCGACGATACGTCGCGGCGACGACGATACGTCGACGCGGTCAGCGGCGACGATACGTCAGCGGGGCGGACGATACGTCATGCCAGCGGCGACGATTACGTCAGCGGCGACGATTACGTCAGCGGCGACGATGGCGTCATGCAAAGGGCGACGATACGTCAGCGGCGAGACGATACGTCAGCGGCGACGATACGTCAGTGGGGGCGACGATACGTCATGCTGGGGCGGCGACGATACGTCAGGCTGTCAGCGGGCGACGATACGTCATGCCAGCGGTGACGATACGTCAGCGGTGACGATACGGCGGCGATGATCACGTCAGCGGCGACGATACGTCAAGGGGGACGGACGATACGCGGCGCCAGCGGCGACGATACGTCAGCAGACGGCGATGACGTCAGTCAGGGGACGGCGACGATACGTCAGCGCTGGGGGCGACGATACGTCACTCAGCGGCGACGATACGTCAGCGGCGACGATACGTCAGGCGCGGTGACGATACGTCACGGGGGCGACGATACGTCATGCTTCGCGGCGACGATACGTCAGCGGCGACGATGACGTATGCGGCGACGATACGTCAAAGGGGGCGGCGACGATACGTCATGTCAGCGGCGACGATACGTCAGGGTGCGGCGACGATTACGTCGGCGGTGACGATACGTCAGCGGGACGACGATACGTCGGCGTCAGCGGCGACGATCACGTCGATACGTGCCAGCGGCGACGATTACGTCATGCAGCGGGACGATACGTCAGCGACGATACGTCAGCGGCGACGATACGTCAGCGGCGACGATACGTCAGCGGCGACGATACGTCAGCGGCGACGATACGTCATGCGCTGAGGTCGGCGACGATTACATGCGTCAGCGGCGACGATTACGTCACGTCAGCGGCGACGATACGTCATGGCGGCGACGATACGTCATGCTCGGGCGGCGACGATACGTCAGCGGCGACGATACGTCAGCGGCGGGGCGGCGACGATGCGTCAGACGATACGTCATGCGGCGACGATACGTCAGCGGCGACGATACGTCAGCGGCGACGATACGTCAGCGGCGATGATACGTCAGATACGTCAGCGGCGACGATACGTCAAGGGCCAGCGGCGACGATACGTCAGCGGGCGACGATACGTCAGCGGCGACGACTCAGCGGCGACGATACGTCAGCCTGGGGCGGCGACGATACGTCATGCAGCGGCGACGATTACGTCAGCGGCGGCGATTACGTCAGCCAGCGGCGACGATACGTCAGTGGCGACGGTCAGCGGCGACGATACGTCAGCGGCGACGATTAGGTGACGATACGTCAGCGGGCGACGATGGCGACGATTACGTCAGCGGCGTCAGCGGCGACGATTACGTCAGCGGCGACGATTACGTCAGGCAGGGCGGGCGACGATACGTCAGCAGCGGCGACGATACGTCAGCGGCGACGATACGTCAAGGTGGGGCGGCGACGATACGTCATGCCGGCGGCGACGATACGTCAGCGGCGACGATACGTCAGCGGCGGGGACGATGTCACGGCGACGATACGTCAAGCGTCAGCGGCGACGATACGTCAGCGGCGACGATACGTCAGCGGCGACGATACGTCATGCTGGGACGGCGACGATACGTCAAAGTGCGCGGCGACGATTACGTCAGCGGCGACGATACGTCATGCCAGGGCGACGATACGTCAGCGGCGACGATGGCGGCGACGATTACGTCAGCGGGTGACGATACGTCATGCGGCGGCGACGATACGTCAGCGTGAGATGATACGTCAGTCTGGGGCGGCGACGATACGTCGTCAGCGGCGACGATACGTCAGCAGCGGCGACGATACGTCAAGTGCTGGGGGCGGCGACGATACGTCAACGTCAGCGGCGACGATACGTCAGCGACGATACGTCAGCGGCGACGATACGTCAGCGGCGACGATACGTCATGTCAGCGGCGACGATACGTCAGCGGCGGCGACGATTACGTCACGGCGACGATACGTCATGCGGTCAGCGGCGACGATACGTCAGCGTCAGCGGCGACGATACGTCAGCGGCGACGATACGTCAGCGGCGACGATACGTCATGTGGGGGGTGGCGACGATACGTCATGGGATATGCGGCGACGATACGTCAAGGCTGGGGGCGGCGACGATCGGGCGGCGGCGACGATACGTCAGCGGGGGCGACGATACGTCGACGCTGGGCGCGGCGACGATTACGCCTCGATACGTCATGCTGGGACGGCGACGATACGTCAGCGGCGACGATACGTCAGCGGCGGCGACGATACGTCATGCTGGCGGCGACGATACGTCAGCGGCGACGCTGGCGGCGACGATACGTCAGCGGCGACGATACGTCATGCGCGGCGGCGATTACGTCATGGCGGGGGCGGCGACGATACGTCATGCTGACGGTGACGATGTCAGCGGCGGCGCTGGCGGCGACGATTACGTCGTCGGGGCGACGACGATACGTCATGCTGCGGCGACGATACGTCAGCGGCGACGATTACGTCAGCGGCGACGATACGGCGTCAGCGGCGACGATACGCTGGGTCAGCGGCGACGATACGTCAGCGGTGACGATACGTCAGCGGGACGGCGACGATACGTCAGCGACGATACGTCAGCGGCGACGATTACGTCAGCGGCGACGATACGTCATGCGCGCGACGATACGTCAAGCGCTGGGGCGGCGACGATACGTCAGCGGCGACGATACGTCAGCGGCGACGATACGTCAAGCGCTGGGGGCGGCGACGATACGTCATGCTGGGGCGGCGACGATACGTCAGTCAGCGGCGACGATACGTCAGCGATGATACGTCAGCGGCGATGACGATTACGTCAGCGGCGACGATACGTCAGCGGCGACGATTACGTCGGGCGGCGACGATTACGGGACGGCGACGATACGTCATGGCAGCGGCGACGATACGTCAGGTGCGGCGACGATACGTCAGGGGCGGCGACGATACGTCGGGCGCTGGGACGGCGACGATACGTCAGCGGCGACGATACGTCAGCGGCGACGATTACGTCAGCGGCGACGATACGTCATGGCGGGACGGCGACGATACGTCGGCGTCAGCGGCGACGATACGTCATGCTGGGACGTCAGCGGCGACGATACGTCAGCGGCGGCGACGATACGTCATGCTGGGGCTGGGGCGGCGGCGACGATACGTCAGCGGCGACGATACGTCATGCGGCGACGATACGTCAGCGGCGATACGTCGTGCAGCGGCGACGATACGTCAGGCTGGGGGCGACGACGTCAGCGGCGACGATACGTCATGCCAGCGGCGACGATACGTCAGCGGCGCGATACGTCAGCGGCGACGATACGTCAGTGTCAGCGGCGACGATACGTCACATGCAGCGACGATACGTCATGCCAGCGGCGACGATACGTCAGCGGCGATGACGATACGTCAGCGGCGACGATACGTCAGCGGCGACGATACGTCAGCGGGCGACGATACGCGGCGACGACGATACGTCAGCGGCGACGATACGTCATGCTGGGCGGCGACGATACGTCAAAGCGTCAGCGGCGATGACGATTACGTCAGCGGCGACGATACGTCAGCGGCGGCGACGATACGTCAGCGGCGACGATACGTCATATGCCAGGGCGACGATACGCTCAGCGGCGGCGACGATACGTCAGCGGCGACGATACGTCATGCTCAGCGACGATACGTCAGCGGCGACGATACGTCATGCTGGGGCGGCGACGATTACGTCAAGTGCGGCGGCGACGATACGTCATGCGTCAGCGGCGACGATACGTCAGCAGCGACGATACGTCAGCGGTGACGATTACGTCAAGCGGCGACGATACGTCATGCAGCGGCGACGATACGTCAGGGCGGCGACGATACGTCAGCGGCGACGATACGTCAGCGGCGACGATACGTCAGCGGCGACGATACGTCAGCGGCGACGATACGTCATGGCGGGGCGGCGACGATACGTCAGCGGCGACGATACGTCAGCGGCGACGATACGTCAGCGGCGACGATACGTCAGCGGCGACGATACGTCAGCGGCGACGATACGTCAGCGGCGACGATACGTCATGTCAGCGGCGACGATACGTCATGCGCTGGGGGCGGCGACGATACGTCAGCGGCGACGATACGTCAAGTCAGCGGCGACGATACGTCATGCCAGCGGCGACGATACGTCAGCGGCGACGATACGTCATGCGGGGCGGCGACGATACGTCAGCGGCGACGATTACGTCATGCGGCGATGACGTCGGCGACGATACGTCAGCGGCGGCGACGATACGTCATGCGCGGCGACGATTACGTCAAGTGCGTCAGCGGTGACGATACGTCATGACGACCAGCGGCGACGATTACGTCAAAGTGCGGCGTCAGCGGCGACGATACGTCAAGTGCCAGCGGCGACGATACGTCATGTGGGCGGCGACGATACGTCATGCGTGGCGACGATACGTCATGCGGCGACGATGACGATACGTCAGCGACGATACGTCATGCGACGATATACGTCAGGCAAGGGGATGATACGTCAGCGGCGACGATACGTCATGCAGCGGCGACGATACGATACGTCAGCGGCGACGATACGCGGCTGGGGGCGACGATTACGTCAAGCGCTGGGGCGGCGACGATACGTCAGCGGCGATTACGCGATACGATCGTCAAGTGCGGCGACGATTACGTCATGCGTCTGGGGCGGCGATGATACGGGGCGGCGGATACGTCATGTCAGCGGCGACGATACGTCATGCTGGCGATGATACGGCGACGATACGTCAGCGGCGACGATTACGTCAGCGGCGACGATACGTCAGTGCCAGGGGCGGCGACGATTACGTCGGCGCTGGGGGCGGCGGACGATACGTCAGCGGGGCGGCGACGATTACGTCATGCCAGCGGTGACGATACGTCAGCGGCGACGACACGCCGTGCGGCGACGATTACGGCGACGATACGTCATGTCAGGGGCGGCGACGATACGTCAGCGGCGACGATACGTCATGCTGGCGGCGATTACGTCAGCGGCGACGA
>NW_027034869.1:0-9017 GCF_034236695.1 Oncorhynchus nerka | reverse complement strand
CACACAACTAACTAATAGACACACACACTAACTAACTAATAGACACACACACACACACTAACTAATAGGCACACACACTAACTAATAGGCACACACACTAACTAATAGGCACACACACACTAACTAATAGGCACACACACTAACTAATAGACACACACACTAACTAATAGACACACACACACACTAACTAATAGGCACACACACTAACTAATAGGCACACACACTAACTAATAGGCACACACACTAACTAATAGGCACACACACTAACTAATAGGCACACACACTAACTAATAGGCACACACACTAACTAATAGACACGCACACTAACTAATAGGCACACACACTAACTAATAGGCACGCACACTAACTAATAGGCACACACACACACACACACTAACTAATAGGCACACACACACACACACACACTAACTAATAGGCACACACACACACACACACACACACTAACTAATAGGCACAGATACACACACTAACTAATAGAAACACACACACACACACTAACTAATAGACACACACACACACACTAACTAATAGACACACACACACACACTAACTAATAGGCACACACACACACTAACTAACTAATAGGCACACACACACACTAACTAACTAATAGGCACACACACACACTAACTAACTAATAGGCACACACACACACTAACTAATAGGCACACACACACTAACTAATAGGCACACACACACACTAACTAATAGGCACACACACACACTAACTAATAGGCACACACACACACTAACTAATAGGCACACACACACACTAACTAATAGACACACACACACTAACTAATAGACACACACACACACTAACTAATAGACACACACACACACTAACTAATAGACACACACACACACTAACTAATAGACACACACACTAACTAATAGACACACACACTAACTAATAGACACACACACACTAACTAATAGACACACACACACTAACTAATAGACACACACACACTAACTAATAGACACACACACACACTAACTAATAGACACACACACACACTAACTAATAGACACACACACACACTAACTAATAGACACACACACACACTAACTAATAGACACACACACACACTAACTAATAGACACACACACACACTAACTAATAGACACACACACACACACTAATAGACACACACACTAACTAATAGACACACACTAACTAATAGACACACACACTAACTAATAGACACACACACTAACTAATAGACACACACACTAACTAATAGACACACACACTAACTAATAGACACACACACTAACTAATAGACACACACACTAACTAATAGGCACACACACACACTAACTAATAGACACACACACACACTAATAGACACACACACTAACTAATAGACACACACTAACTAATAGACACACACACTAACTAATAGACACACACACTAACTAATAGACACACACACTAACTAATAGACACACACACTAACTAATAGACACACACACTAACTAATAGGCACACACACACACTAACTAATAGGCACACACACACACTAACTAATAGACACACACTAACTAATAGACACACACACTAACTAATAGACACACACACTAACTAATAGACACACACACTAACTAATAGACACACACTAACTAATAGACACACACTAACTAATAGACACACACTAACTAATAGACACACACTAACTAATAGACACACACACACTGACACACACACACTAACACACACATTTATACACAACATTATTTATTGTGGGTTTCTGTTCTTCCTTGTTATTCTTAGTACTACTATCGATTACTGTATTGATGGTTTAGAGCTGCAAGAAGGAATTTCACTGTATGTGACATTAAAACTTGAAACTGAAAGTTGAATACACACACACACACTTCAGCTTGCTGATTAACGCATACTCCCCCACAGACTGACACCAGTACCTGCGAAGGCTCAACCACCCACACATCCTGACTCACTTTGCAGCACACACACACACACTCTCTCTCTCTTACCGATGGTTGCTCTGATGAGGGGTGAGGGATCTCCGATGTTGTTGAGACATTCCCTCTTGATGAAGTCAGCGACCAGAGGAGGAAAGTTCTGGTAGTGGGCCTTCACATTGTTCTTCAATATGAGACCACTTAGAGAACGGGTCGGCTCATCTACAGAGAAGGGGGTGGTTTGATAGGAAAGAGGGAACGATTAGTAACCACTGACTAATGCTCACAACCATTTTATATAGATCTTACACACACTTACCCTCTGATTTGAGGCTTGTAAGGACGAAGATGAGATAGTTGTTGAAGTCTGGGAACTGGTTGAGCTGTTCCAGTTTCTACACACTGTTAAGGAACACCCCTTCACTGACAAAACAATCAACATGGCAAATCACCAACAATCCCGCACACATTCATGACTTATCTTTCACTCACACCCCGATGAGACACATTATGGAGTATGGAAAACAATCACACAGCCTCGCTCTCTCTCGTACGCAGACACACTGCTGTGTGTTTGAGAGGATACTTCCTGCACAGCTCTCTGTGTGGCTGTGTCTGGAGACTGGGAGTCCTTCAGCAGCTGAAGTACCTGCTGCAAACCCTGTTCATCCGGCTGCCACTCCATCCTACACACACACACACACAGAGAGAGAAAGAGTGACTTGAATGTTTCTCTACATTTTCCTTACAGCCTCTGCCGGCTACATAGTTTTCTGTTGCTACCTAGTGTCACTGTCACAAGCAGAGTTGTCTCTCTAGCCCAACATCACATCAGAGGCAGAGTTCTCTCTAGCCCAACATCACATCAGAGTTGTCTCTCTAGCCCAACATCACATCAGAGTTGTCTCTCTAGCCCAACATCACATCAGAGGCAGAGTTGTCTCTAGCCCAACATCACATCAGAGGCAGAGTTGTCTCTCTAGCCCAACATCACAAGCAGAGTTGTCTCTCTAGCCCAACATCACAAGCAGAGTTGTCTCTCTAGCCCAACATCACAAGCAGAGTTGTCTCTGGCCCAGCTTAAAATACAACAGAGTAAAGATGGAACGCGTCAGTCAGGGTCGGAATGTAAAGAACGCATTCTAATCACCAGCATCAGGACTACCTTCACAACCGACCTGGGACCAAAATAAACACATCAACGGATGTTGACAAAATGTTAGATACCTAGCTAACGTTAACTGGTTTGTTAGTAGTAATCAGTCCCCATTATAAACCTGATACGTAACTAGCCAACGTTACCTAATCTAGCTTGCCTCCGCAAGCATTCCGCATTACATGCCAGCTACGCTAGTTAGCAATTTTGCTAGCTAATAAAGTAGGAGTCCCTGGCCGGCTTGGGCGCAGGCCGATACGGCCTCGCATTTCGCCGCAAGTGACATTAGCCCGTTAGCCAGCTAACTACATAAACATCTAACAAAATGAACGATTGTAGACATTGTTAGCTAGCCAAGTGCAAACGATAAAGACAACACAATGACATATTATATGGCTACATAAAGGTTAATTGGCTAGTTAGTTGGGTATCTAGCTAGCTAATAGCTTCATGTTGAAAGTGCCGCCAAAGAAAGCCTTTACCTGGTCGCACCGATTTGTCAGATCCGTAATTGCTTTGTTAGCAGTAGCTACCGGTACCGTGGCAATGAGCATTTACAGAATGGCAGATGCAATCCAGATGTATTTAGTAGCAAAGGGTTTGGATCTCTCACTTTGTTTTTAGAGCAAAGAGATAATCCCGAACCCCCTTTCTGTTGCGATAAGTAGCTCTGGCTCTGTGTGAGAAATAGCTGTCATGTCAGATTCAAAAATCCACCAGCAGGTCCTTGTTCGGCTTCCGTACATGGCTCAACGTTCCATACGCTTGATTAGTTTTGCCCAATCGCCGATCTGTTCACACCACACGTGATTACACTGCAAAATCAATTAGGTCAATGTAATAGACTATCTTTCATCAAAGTCAAAGTTCTATTTACATTTACCAGTGAGTGAATAGACAGTGTAAAAGGCCATTTTATGGCATGTAATAAACGTCTACTTTTTAATGCCATGTGGGCCTAGCGGGATAGAATCCTCTGTTGGGGTCATCATATTTTAAACAGGTGTGCGTGACAGCCAGTCAAAGTCCACCAAAGACCGGGAGGTGGAAGTTATAACAGCAGGTGGATACAACAAAAACCGTCCTTTTTTTTAACCTAAGGACTACACGGCTGATTTAAATAACCAACTCATCATCAAGCTTTGGTTATTTGAATCGGCTGTGTACTGCTAGGGAAAAAAACAAAACTTGCACCCAGGACCGAGTTTGGGAAATCCTGATCTAGTCTAGTGTTGTTGAGAAATAAAGTCTTTGTGGTAAAATATTTTCAGATACTGTAATACATCAAGTAAGAGTCATTCAGAAATGTCAATGAAGAGTAACACATTACCACTTTCAAAACACAACTTTATTGGACTGTCATATCAGTAACTAAACACACAAAAACTGCTCATAATACTGACATAGGTTGGAGAATACATGCAGGGTCAAAGAATGTATTTTCTCATGTTGCCTTGTAACCTTTTCTTTTTACACCCTCACAGTCAGGAGACCCTAAATGATCAACACAATGATCCAGGAGAAGGAGAAGAAGCAGGAGGAATGGAAGGATAGAAAAGTGGAGGGATGGAGGGAAGGAGGGATGGGGGGCTAGAGAGATGGAGGGCTAGAGGCAAGGAGGGATGGAGGGCTAGAGGGAAGGAGGGATGGAGGGAAGGAGGGCTAGAGGGATGGAGGGCTAGAGGGAAGGAGGGAGGGATGCTCAACAGAGGGATGAAAAGGAGAGGTGTTGGTAGTGCTCAACAGAGGGATGAAAAGGAGAGGTGTTGGTAGTGCTCAACAGAGGGATGAAAAGGAGAGGTGTTGGTAGTGCTCAACAGAGGGATGAAAAGGAGAGGTGTTGGTAGTGCTCAACAGAGGGATGAAAAGGAGAGGTGTTGGTAGTGCTCAACAGAGGGATGAAAAGGAGAGTTGTTGGTAGTGCTCAACAGAGGGATGAAAAGGAGAGGTGTTGGTAGTGCTCAACAGAGGGATGAAAAGGAGAGGTGTTGGTAGTGCTCAACAGAGGGATGAAAAGGAGAGGTGTTGGTAGTGCTCAACAGAGGGATGAAAAGGAGAGGTGTTGGTAGTGCTCAACAGAGGGATGAAAAGGAGAGGTGTTGGTAGTGCTCAACAGAGGGATGAAAAGGAGAGGTGTTGGTAGTGCTCAACAGAGGGATGAAAAGGAGAGGTGTTGGTAGTGCTCAACAGAGGGATGAAAAGGAGAGGTGTTGGTAGTGCTCAACAGAGGGATGAAAAGGAGAGGTGTTGGTAGTGCTCAACAGAGGGATGAAAAGGAGAGGTGTTGGTAGTGCTCAACAGAGGGATGAAAAGGAGAGGTGTTGGTAGTGCTCAACAGAGGGAGCTGATCTCGCTCTTGCTGCAGCCCCACTTGCAGCAGGCGTTGGAGAGGCCCACCACGACATCCCGCCCCTTCCTGTCCGCACTGCGCAGCGCCTCTAGCACATCCTCTGAGATGGGCGAGCGGGCCAAACGACTGAACGCAGCAGCGGCAGAGCCCCCCTCCCTGACCTCGCCTGCCCAGCCCTGAGCCTCCAATCCTGGACGCTGCTTGCTGGCGAGGCCGGGGATGGCGTTGGAGCTCCATGGGCTGTAGGCCTCAGTCTCCTCGTCAATGGAGATGTCACCTGGAAGGACGAGGAAAATAAAATGATTTGAATGCTTAATAGAAAAGAAATGGCTACAGGAACAACTGGTTCTCTTGCAAGGATTGATATTAGATATTAGTCTATGGTGCTGAACGAGAGAAAACATCTCAGTATAGTTGACCCTACAGTAGCAGACAGATGAGTAGTCGGTCAGTCAAACAGACACGTAGGCAGACAGACATTTAGACATGCACAACAAGAGAGACTGACACACACACACACAGGCACACACACACACAGGCACACAGGCACACACACACACAGGCACACAGACACGCACACACACACAGACACGCACACACACACACAGGCACACGCACACAGGCACACACACACACACACACAGGCACACATAGACAATCAATCCCACACATTCACAACCACAGCCACAGGTACACAGACACATCGTCTCTCACAGACACCCATCTCACCGGCGTCGCCCACTCCTCTCCTCCAACGCGATCCTCCGCAGGTGAAGATGACGGCCCGTATAAACTCTCTCCCGCACAGCTTCACACCGTAGATAGAGTTAGCGTGGCCCTCTGCAGCCTGCACCATACCCACCAGCGCCACCAACAGGCCAAACGTCAACACCGCAGCCTTCCACATGATCAGGAGCGACAGATGGAGAGAGAGAGGAAAGAGGAGTCCAAGAGAAAGAGCCTTGAAAGTAACAGCCAGGCTGCAGGTGTGGATCAGTGGTCTGGTGAAGGTTGGGTGAGTCTCTGTGTGTCTCTGTCGGTGTCTCCTTCGCTCTCACCCGGTGGTGCTGTGTGTCTCTGTCGGTGTCTCCTTCGCTCTCACCCGGTGGTGCTGTGTGTCTCTGTCGGTGTCTCCTTCGCTCTCACCCGGTGGTGCTGTGTGGTTCTCTTGGCGGACCCAGAACCCCTTATATAGAGAGAGTCCAGCCCAGCACCGCTGACTGAAGCTTTATGCGTCCTACGGAACCCTCGTTTTCTACGTAGTGTACAACTTCTGAACACAGCCAATTGGATTTCCTATGGGCTCTGGTCTAAAGTAGTGCACTATATAGGGAATAGGGTTCCACTTGGCTGAACCCATGACTATGACCAAGTCTCCCCCTCTCTCTCTCATCCCCTTGGCCTCAGATTACAGCCAGATAAGAAATTACTAAGACCTGAGACCTTTAGGAGAACAATGGTCCCAATAAAAGAGGTTGCGATTAAAATGGTGTCCCTGGTTAAAAGGTCATATCAGAGGTGTAGTCTTTAATCTAATCGTCAGCGACCTTTCAGTGTTTCCTGGCTGCTTCCAGTGTCACAACTTCGGGAACCTGCTATCTATCATGTCTGGCTAGGGATAGGATCGCTATTGCTTCCGGTTTTAAATTAACAAGGAGTTAGACCTACACACACATGCACTAATACTGACACATAAACAGATACTCAGGAGCACAGGCTCAACTCAACATGTCTATCCTGTATAGAGTATTAGTTGTGAGTCTTGTAACATGGATGGATAAGGAGACCGTAGCTATGTTTCCATGAACTTTCCTGCTGAATGTTTGTCAACATTTTAAAGTTTGAAAGTGGACAGGACAAATGCCTGCAAAAACCTATGTCGAATAAAAATGATGTGGTTTTAAATCTTTCCATAATCCTATTAGCCTGTATACCCTGCCCATCTATATGTTATGTCTATTAGACAAACAGCGTGACAGCCTGTATACCCTGCCCATCTATATGTTATGTCTATTAGACAAACTGCGTGACAGCCTGTATACCCTGCCCATCTATATGTTATGTCTATTAGACAAACAGCGTGACAGCCTGTATACCCTGCCCATCTATATGTTATGTCTATTAGACAAACTAGCGTGACAGCCTGTATACCCTGCCCATCTATATGTTATGTCTATTAGACAAACAGCGTGACAGCCTGTATACCCTGCCCATCTATATGTTATGTCTATTAGACAAACAGCGTGACAGCCTGTATACCCTGCCCATCTATATGTTATGTCTATTAGACAAACAGCGTGACAGCCTGTATACCCTGCCCATCTATATGTTATGTCTATTAGACAAACAGCGTGACAGCCTGTATACCCTGCCCATCTATATGTTATGTCTATTAGACAAACAGCGTGACAGCCTGTATACCCTGCCCATCTATATGTTATGTCTATTAGACAAACAGCGTGACAGCCTGTATACCCTGCCCATCTATATGTTATGTCTATTAGACAAACAGCGTGACAGCCTGTATACCCTGCCCATCTATATGTTATGTCTATTAGACAAACAGCGTGACAGCCTGTATACCCTGCCCATCTATATGTTATGTCTATTAGACAAACAGCGTGACAGCCTGTATACCCTGCCCATCTATATGTTATGTCTATTAGACAAACAGCGTGACAGCCTGTATACCCTGCCCATCTATATGTTATGTCTATTAGACAAACAGCGTGACAGCCTGTATACCCTGCCCATCTATATGTTATGTCTATTAGACAAACAGCGTGACAGCCTGTATACCCTGCCCATCTATATGTTATGTCTATTAGACAAACAGCGTGACAGCCTGTATACCCTGCCCATCTATATGTTATGTCTATTAGACAAACAGCGTGACAGCCTGTATACCCTGCCCATCTATATGTTATGTCTATTAGACAAACAGCGTGACAGCCTGTATACCCTGCCCATCTATATGTTATGTCTATTAGACAAACAGCGTGACAGCCTGTATACCCTGCCCATCTATATGTTATGTCTATTAGACAAACAGCGTGACAGCCTGTATACCCTGCCCATCTATATGTTATGTCTATTAGACAAACAGCGTGACAGCCTGTATACCCTGCCCATCTATATGTTATGTCTATTAGACAAACTGCGCGACAGCCTGTATACCCTGCCCATCTATATGTTATGTCTATTAGACAAACAGCGTGACAGCCTGTATACCCTGCCCATCTATATGTTATGTCTATTAGACAAACAGCGTGACAGCCTGTATACCCTGCCCATCTATATGTTATGTCTATTGAGACAAACATGCGTGACAGCCTGTATACCCTGCCCATCTATATGTTATGTCTATTAGACAAACAGCGTGACAGCCTGTATACCCTGCCCATCTATATGTTATGTCTATTAGACAAACAGCGTGACAGCCTGTATACCCTGCCCATCTATATGTTATGTCTATTAGACAAACTGCGTGACAGCCTGTATCCCCATCTATATGTTATGTCTATTAGACAAACTGCGTGACAACCTGCTTTATGCCCTGCC
>NW_027034868.1:0-7500 GCF_034236695.1 Oncorhynchus nerka | reverse complement strand
TGGGATGGCGGGGCATAGCGGGGTCCTAGAGGAACTGGACCACTACGGGTCTCCGGAGGACTGTGACCGGCCTGGGGAGACAGAGGGGTCAACACAACCATTACAGGAGAGGGCCAGGACCACCAGGACCACAGGTTGGTGACTGACTGAGAGACAGAGGGGTCAACACAACCATTACAGGAGAGAGAGGCAGGACCACCAGACCACAGGTTGGTGACTGACTGGGAGACAGAGGGGTCAACACAACCATTACAGGGAGAGACCCAGGACCACAGGTTAGTGACTGACTGGGAGACAGAGGGGTCACCATAAACATTTACAGGAGAGAGAGGCAGGACCACAGGTTAGTGACTGACTGAGACAGAGGGTCAACACAACATTACAGGAGAGAGACCCAGGACCACCAGGACCACAGGTTAGTGACTGACTGGGAGACAGAGGGGTCAACACAACCATTACAGGAGAGACCCAGGACTGCCATAGGTTAGTGACTGACTGGGAGACAGAGAGTCCAGCCACAACCATTACAGGAGAGAGAGACCCAGGACCACCAGGACCACAGGTTAGTGACTGACTGGGAGACAGGGGGGTCAACACAACCCATTACGGGAGAGAGACCAGGACCACCAGGACCACAGGTTAGTGACTGACTCGGGAGACAGGAGGGTCAACACAACCATTACAGAGAGACCCAGGACCACCAGGACCACAGGTTAGTGACTGACTGGGAGACAGAGGTCAACACAACCATTACAGGAGAGAGACCCAGACTACCAGGACCACAGGTTAGTGACTGACTGGGAGACAGAGGGGTCAACACAACCGTACAGGAGAGAGACCCAGGACCACCAGGACCACAGGTTAGTGACTGACTGGGAGACAGAGGGGTCAACACAACCATTACAGGAGGAGACCCAGGACCACCAGGACCACAGGTTAGTGACTGACTGGGAGACAGAGGGTCAACACAACCATTACAGGAGAGGGCCCAGGACCTGGGACCACAGGTTAGTGACTGACTGGGAGACAGAGGGGTCAACACAACCATTACAGGAGAGAGACCCAGGACCACAGGTTAGTGACTGACCGGGGACAGAGGGGTCAACACAACCATTACAGGAGAGAGACCCAGGACTACCAGGACCTGGGTTAGTGACTGACTGGGAGACAGAGGGGTCAACACACCATTACGGGAGAGAGAGAGGCAGGACCACCAGGACCACAGGTTAGTGACTGACTGGAGACAGAGGGGTCAACACAACCATTACAGGAGAGAGACCCAGGACCACCAGGACCACAGGTTAGTGACTGACTGGGAGGACAGAGGGGTCAACACAATCCATTACAGGAGAGAGAGAGGCAGGACACAGGACCACAGGTTAGTGACTGACTGGGAGACAGAGGAGGTCAACACAACCATTACAGGAGAGAGAGGCAGGACCACAGGTTAGTGACTGCCTGGGAGACAGAGGGGTCAACACAACCATTACAGGAGAGAGACCCAGGACCACCAGGACCACAGGTTAGTGACTGACTGGGAGACAGAGGGGTCAACACAACCATTAC
Source organism: Oncorhynchus nerka (assembly GCF_034236695.1). Lineage (NCBI taxonomy): Eukaryota > Metazoa > Chordata > Actinopteri > Salmoniformes > Salmonidae > Oncorhynchus > Oncorhynchus nerka. Next base: position 5,934 of record NW_027034868.1, on the reverse strand, counting down.
AGGAGAGAGACCCAGGACCACCAGGACCACAGGTTAGTGACTGCCTGGGAGACAGAGAGGTCAACACAACCATTACAGGAGAGAGAGGCAGGACCACAGGTTAGTGACTGCCTGGGAGACAGAGGGGTCAACACAACCATTACAGGAGAGAGACCCAGGACCACTAGACAATCCCTGACCTGGTCAGGTGTGGTGAATATAGACAATCCCTGACCTGGTCAAGTGTGGTGAATATAGACAATCCCTGACCTGGTCAGGTGGTCAGGTGTGGTGAATATAGACAATCCCTGACCTGGTCAGGTGGTCAGGTGTGGTGAATATAGACAATCCCTGACCTGGTCAGGTGTGGTGAATATAGACAATCCCTGACCTGGTCAGGTGGTCAGGTGTGGTGAATATAAACAATCCCTGACCTGATCAGGTGTGGTGAATATAGACAATCCCTGACCTGGTCAGGTGTGGTGAATATAGACAATCCCTGACCTGATCAGGTGGTCAGGTGTGGTGAATATAGACAATCCCTGACCTGGTCAGGTGTGGTGAATATAGACAATCCCTGACCTGGTCAGGTGGTCAGGTGTGGTGAATATAGACAATCCCTGACCTGGTCAGGTGGTCAGTGTGGTGAATATAGACAATCCCTGACCTGATCAGGTGTGGTGAATATAGACAATCCCTGACCTGGTCAGGTGTGGTGAATATAGGATAATCCCTGACCTGATCAGGTGGTCAGGTGTGGTGAATATAGACAATCCCTGACCTGGTCAGGTGTGGTGAATATAGACAATCCCTGACCTGGTCAAGTGTGGTGAATATAGACAATCCCTGACCTGGTCAGGTGGTCAGGTGTGGTGAATATAGACAATCCCTGACCTGGTCAGGTGGTCAGGTGTGGTGAATATAGACAATCCCTGACCTGGTCAGGTGGTCAGGTGTGGTGAATATAGACAATCCCTGACCTGGTCAGGTGGTCAGGTGTGGTGAATATAGACAATCCCTGACCTGGTCAGGTGAATATAGACAATCCCTGACCTGGTCAGGTGTGGTGAATATAGACAATCCTGACCTGATCAGGTGGTCAGGTGTGGTGAATATAGACAATCCCTGACCTGGTCAGTTGTGGTGAATATAGACAATCCTGTCCTGGTCAGGTGTGGTGAATATAGACAATCCCTGACCTGATCAGGTGGTCAGGTGTGGTGAATATAGACAATCCCTGACCTGGTCAGGTGTGGTGAATATAGACAATCCCTGACCTGGTCAGGTGTGTGAATATAGACAATCCCTGACCTGGTCAGGTGTGGTGAATATAGACAATCCTGACCTGATCAGGTGGTCAGGTGTGGTGAATATAGACAATCCTGACCTGGTCAGGTGGTCAGGTTGGTGAATATAGACAATCCTGACCTGGTCAGGTGTGGTGAATATAGACAATCCTGACCTGGTCAGGTGGTCAGGTGTGGTGAATATAGACAATCCCTGACCTGGTCAGGTGGTCAGGTGTGATGAATATAGACAATCCTGACCTGGTCAGGTGGGTGAATATAGACAATCCTGACCTGGTCAGGTGGTCAGGTGTGGTGAATAGGCGATCCCTGACCTGGTCAGGTGGTCAGGTGTGGTGAATATAGACAATCCTGACCTGGTCGGAGGTGGTCAGGTGAATATAGACAATCCTGACCTGGTCAGGTGGTCAGGTGTGGTGAATATAGACAATCCTGACCTGGTCAGGTGGTGAATATAGACAATCCCTGACCTGTCAGGTGGTGAATATAGACAATCCCTGACCTGGTCAGGTGTGTGGTGACCTGGTCATATGAATATGGACAATCCCTGACCTGGTCAGGTGGTCAGGTGGGTGAATATAAACAATCCCTGACCTGGTCAGGTGTGGTGAATATAGACAATCCCTGACCTGGTCAGGTGTGGTGAATATAGACAATCCCTGACCTGGTCAGGTGGTCAGGTGTGGTGAATATAGACAATCCCTGACCTGATCAGGTGGTGGTTGAATATAGACAACTCTGACCTGGTCAGTGGTCAGGTGTGGTGAATATAGATAATCCTGACCTGGTCAGGTGGTCAGGTGTGGTGAATATAGACAATCCCTGGTCAGGTGGTCAGGTGTGGTGAATATGGGCAATCTGACCTGATGGTCAGGTGGTGAATATAGACAATCCCTGACCTGGTCAGGTGTGATGAATATAGAAATCCTGACCTGGTCAGGTGGTCAGGTGAATATAGACAATCCTGACCTGGTCAGGTGGTCAGGTGTGGTGAATATAGACAATCCCTGACCTGGTCAGGTGTCAGGTGAATATAGACAATCCTGACCTGGTCAGGTCAGGTGGTGAATATAGACAATCCTGACCTGGTCAGGTGGTCAGGTGTGGTGAATATAGACAATCCCTGACCTGGTCAGGTGGTCAATCCCTGACCTGGTCAGGTGGTCAGGTGTGGTGAGGTCATAGACAATCCCTGACCTGGTCGGAATATAGACAATCCCTGACCTGGTCAGGTGTGATGGATATAGACAGGTCAGGTCAGGTGAATATAGACAATCCCTGACCTGGTCAGGTGTGATGAATATAGACAATCCCCTGACCTGGTCAGGTGTGGTGAATATAGACAATCCCTGACCTGATCAGGTGGTCAGGTGTGGTGAATATAGACAATCCCTGACCTGGTCAGTTGGTGTGTGAATATAGACAATCCCTGATCCTGGTCAGGTGTGGTGAATATAGATAATCCTGACCTGATCAGGTGGTCAGGTGTGGTGAATATAGACAATCCTGATCTGGTCAGGTGGTGAATATAGACAATCCCTGACCTGGTCAGGTGTGGTGAATATAGACAATCCCTGACCTGGTCAGGTGGTCAGGTGTGGTGAATATAGACGATCCCTGACCTGGTCAGGTGGTCAGGTTGGTGAATATAGACAATCCCTGACCTGGTCAGGTGGTCAGGTGTGGTGAATATAGACAATCCCTGACCTGGTCAGGTGTGATGAATATAGACAATCCCTGACCTGGTCAGGTGGTCAGGTGTGGTGAATATAGACAATCCTGACCTGGTCAGGTGAAGTCAGGTTGGTGAATATAGACAATCCTGACCTGGTCAGGTGAGGTCAGGTGTGGTGAATATAGACAATCTGACTGGTCAGGAATGTGATGAATATAGACAATCCCTGACCTGGTCAGTGGTCAGGTGTGGTGAATATAGACAATCCTGACCTGGTCAGGTGGTCAGGTGTGGTGAATATAGACAATCCTGACCTGGTCAGGTGGTCAGGTGTGGTGAATATAGACAATCCCTGACCTGGTCAGGTGGTCAGGTGTGGTGAATATAGACCCAATCCCTGACCTGGTCAGGTGGTCAGGTGTGGTGAATATAGACAATCCCTGACCTGGTCAGGTGTGATGAATATAGACAATCCCTGACCTGGTCAGGTGGTCAGGTGGTGAATATAGACAATCCCTGACCTGGTCAGGTGTGGTGAATATAGACAATCCCTGACCTGGTCAGGTGTGATGAATATAGACAATCCCTGACCTGGTCAGGTGGTCAGTGTGGTGAATATAGACAATCCCTGACCGTGGTCAGGTGTGATGAATATAGACAATCCCTGACCTGGTCAGGTGGTCAGTGTGGTGAATATAGACAATCCCTGACCTGATCAGGTGGTCAGGTGTGGTGAATGATAGACAATCCCTGACCTGGTCAGGTGGTCAGGTGGTGAATATAGACAATCCCCGACTCCAGGTGGTCAGGTGTGGTGAATATAGACAATCCCTGACCTGGTCAGGTGGTCAGGTGGTGAATATAGACTAATCCTCTGACTCAGGTGGTCAGTGTGGTGAATATAGACAATCCCTGACCTGCGTCAGGTGTGGTGGATATAGACAATCCCTGACCTGGTCAGGTGGTCAGAATTATTGGTGAATATAGACGATCCCTGACCTGGTCGGGTGGTCAGGTTGGTGAATATAGACAATCCCTGACCTGATCAGGTGGTCAGGTGTGGTGAATATAGACAATCCCTGACCTGGGTCAGGTGGTGAATATAGATAATCCCCTGACCTGGTCAGGTGGTCAGTGTGGTGAATATAGACAATCCCTGACCTGGTCAGGTGTGGTGAATATAGACAATCCCTGACCCGGTCAGGTGTGGTGAATATAGACAATCCTGACCTGGTCAGGTGGTGAATATAGACAATCCCTGGACCTGGTCAGGTGTGGTGAATATAGACAACCCTGACCTGGTCAGGTGTGGTGAATATAGACAATCTCTTGACCTGGTCAGGTGATGAATATAGACAACCTCGACCTGGTCAGTGGTCAGGTGGTGAATAGGACAATCCTGACCTGGTCAGGTGTGGCGAATATAGACAATCCCTGACCTCGGCTGCGGTCAGGTGGTGAATATATTTTTCTCCTCCTTGTTGCTCCTCTCCCCCCCACCCACCCCTCTCTCTCTCCCTCTGCCAACCCCCCAGTTCTCTCAGCGGTTGCAGCAGTCCAGACCCATCAGAACCAGTCCACCAGAATCAGACCCAGTGGTGTCCAGTCCAGTGTCCACTACCCTTCTCCTCCGGAGACACACCTCCTCCACCCTCCACCTGCCTCTCCCGCCCCTGCCTCCCCACTACTGCCTCCCCTCCACCTCGCCTACCAGATGATGCTGCGCCTGGGTGGACTCCTGGAGGGGGCTGGGGCCCGAAGGGAGGGTCACAAACAGCCGTCCGGACCGTCCTGAAGAGGACAGAGGCCTGGGGCACGGACTCACACCCCCACCCAAGGTCACACTTCCAACCCAAAGACCCGCAGGCAGTCAGACGGACGGGGAAGGAGGGTCGGGGAGAGGGGAGAGGGGATGAAGGAGGAGAGCAGGAGGGAGGAGAAGGACAGGAACTGGGAGAGGGACTTCCGCTCTTCCTTTAACACCTTTGACCCCTGACCTCTAAATGCTGACCCAGGGACACCTGTTATAGTCAGTTTCTCTCTAGTGTACACTCTCTCTCTCTCTCTAGTGTACACTCTGCTCTCTCTCTCTCTCTAGTGTACACTCTGCTCTCTCTCTCTCTCGTGTACACTCTGTGCTCTCTCTAGTGTACATCTGCTCTCAGTGCACTCCTCTCTCTAGTGTACACTCTCTCTCTAGTACCTCTCTCTCTACTGTACACTCTCTCTAGTTACACTCTCTCTCTAGTGTACACTCTGCTCTCTTCTCTCTCTAGTGTACACTCTGTACTCTCTCTCTAGTGTACACCTGCTCTCTCTCTCTCTCTCAGTGCTCTCTCTCTCTCTAGTGTACACTCTGCTCTCTCTCTCTAGTGTACACTCTGCTCTCTCTCTCTAGTGTACACTCTCTCTCTCTCTAGTGTACACTCTGCTCTCTCTCTAGTGTACACTCTGCTCTCTCTCTCTCTAGTGTACACTCTCTCTCTAGTGTACACTCTCTCTCTCTCTCTAGTGTACACTCTGCTCTCTTCTCTAGTGTACACTCTGCTCTCTCTCTCTCTAGTGTACACTCTGCTCTCTCTCTCTAGTGTACACTCTGCTCTCTCTCTCTCTAGTGTACACTCTGCTCTCTCTCTCTCTAGTGTACACTGCTCTCTCTCTCTCTAGTGTACACTCTATGTGCTCTCTCTCTCTAGTGTACACTCTGCTCTCTCTCTCTCTAGTGTACACTCTGCTCTCTCTCTCTCTAGTGTACACTGCTCTCTCTCTCTAGTGTACACTCTGCTCTCTCTCTCTCTAGTGTACACTGCTCTCTCTCTCTCTAGTGTACACTCTATGTGCTCTCTCTCTCGCTCTCAAAGGGTCTGAATACTTATGTAAATAAGTTTTTTTTTTTTTGTAATAAATTTGCATTTCTAAAAACCTGTTTTTGCGTTTTTATTATGGGGTATTTGCTGCTGTTCCACATTTATG
>NW_027034867.1:0-9004 GCF_034236695.1 Oncorhynchus nerka | reverse complement strand
CATGGTTTCAGTATTAGTAACATCATAAAGACTGGTGAGTCTAGAGAACATGGCTTTCAGTATTAGTAACATCATGAAGACCGGTGAGTCTAGAGCACATGGTTTCAGTATTGAGTCGTCACTGTAGATATCCGTTTGACTGGTATCAAACTTGGCCCAATCAGCCAAGCGTTCATTGAGAGAGGTTCATTGAACTGAAGATGTATCAGTAACATTGCTGTTTCAGGGCAGAAGCTCTATCATTCTTTATGAAAACTGCAACAAATCATAAAGTATCTCAATGTCTAATGGTAAACCTCATTAAAGAATGATATCCAGGCACACAGTTTAACATATTTGAACGTCTTTATTATCTCAACATGTCAGAACCAACAGCATTACAGTAATTAGGTTCAGAACACATGTGATATGAAAGCCAAGCAGATCTATTTGACATCAGAATCAGACATGTATTCTGTTGTTTGTTCCACTATGCTAAAAGCTCCAGCTGGAGGAAGGATTCCCACACAGGATCCAGCCCAGCATTAGATCAGTGTGCTGGTATTGCTGGAACAGTAAGAAGGAGAGGTGCAGAGTAAAAACAGTGGAGTCAGAGGGGAGCTCATTAATCAGAACACTGGTCTCTCCTCAGTGTCTCAGAGAAGGAGACTGGGAGCCCTGGGTGTGGGCCTCACAGGACACAGAGCCACCTTTACTTCCCGCTGGTCGACAGGAGGTCAGAGTTGCTCACTCACAGCTGTGGTGGCGCCATCCTTCTCCAGGACCCGGGGCTCCGGTCACCTCCCAGGTGTTGCTGCTGCTGCTGCCGTCCACCTTCCAGCTCAGCTTCCAGTCTGAGGAAGCCCTTGTTGGCCAGGCACATGAGTGGCCTTCCCCTGCTGCAGCTCCACACTGGAGGGGGGCAGGACTGTCAGGGTGGGACGAACATCACCTAAAAGACAGGTGGGAAGTTATGGAGAGGGGAACTATTAATCAATCATCAGACTGATATGACAGTAATGATGCAGCAGTTTTACATCTTAGCTGTAAATTACGTTTTTTTCCATCAGTAGGTTTCTGTTCCTCATACAGACAGTCAGTTTATCTCACTTCCCTTTGAGTAGCTACTGAAGCATATTATAACTACATGAGATGACTGAAAATACAATCAACTATCTTCAAAATTGTACTATTTAAAATGTGAAATATTCCTCCCTTACTGTAATGGAATAAACTCATAGGAATCAAACTGCATTTCATTATTAATTATTATGATTATTCTTTTAAAGAACATTTCACAGAATGTATGAACAATTCTTAAATTATGAATTCAATTACAATTGGTTGATAATATGCCTGTGCTGAGGAAATAAATTCCAGTTGACTGTAAACATCTAACAATGAAATACAGTTCATTTAAAAGACACACTAAAACATTTAAGTTTAAATTTTTCGAAGGAAAATGAATAAAGTGTAATTTACAAGATATTGTATCAAATTGAAAATAAACCTATATTCATATGAACAGCAGAAAAGCAAGTATTTTCAATAGATAGCAAATAAAACCGCAAATGGGATCAAATAAGATACAAAATAGTAAATAGCAAATAGATAGCAAAGCTGCAATACCTTGCAGCTGAATGCTGAAGGAGGTGAATTAAGTTGAATATAACCATCTTACAACAATTATATACATTTAAAAGACACATTTAAATAAAATGAATAGTGATATTATTTACGAGACTAGGTCTGTTAACCAAAAATAATAGCTTAATATTTGAGGTTTAACCAAAAGATATTTTCACACAAATGGGGACTCTTATGAAGAGAATAACTCTTTAACCAAAATCATAACTATGCATAGTATTTATTTCCATTTTAATCTTAGTTTCTTCTCTCACAAGATCATCAGTGCATCTATATGCAAGGTCAGAACACTTTCTTTATTAGAGGTAGGTAAACTTACTTCCAACATCAGTCTAGTGCCTCCACCAAAGTGTTAACCACAGTGATACAATCTCATTCAGCGGCGTAAAAACCCTCTGACACTATAGAGACACTGCTTTTGCTCTTTGTAAAGCTACATTCATCTAAACCACTGATTTCAACAGTATCTCTGTTCCAAATGAATACACACTGTATAACCTTGTTTGATATATTACATCTTGAATAGGCATTTTGATTTAACTAAATTTACTCTAAGGAAAATAAATGCAAAACAAATTCTCAAAATATAAATATACATTTCTACTTTCTATTTAAGGGAGTTGTAGTATTAGAACATGAATTGGGATTTTTTGATATCAGAGGTCAAGATCAAGAACTGAATACTTGCTGCCAACACTCAGTTTGGTCCCTCCACCAAAGTCACCACAGTGATAGAGTCTGATTGACTGGCTGGACAAAAAACCTCTAGAAAGACACAGGGAATGGTAACAGAGACATGGAACTGATACCCCCTACTGGTACACTCTGGAACTCTAGTAGATTCGCCACATTCACGTTCCCTATTCACACCCTTTGACTTTTTCCACATTTTGTTGTCTAACAGCCTGAATTGAATGGGGACTTTTTAAGATAGTTACAGAGTGTGATGGCTGTGATCAGGAGAAAACTGAGCATGGATCAACAACATGATACGGTAGTTTACTCCTCCAATACAGTACTAACCTACATGACAGAGTGAAAAGAAGGAAGCCTGTGCAGAATACAAATATTCCAAAACATTCATCCTGTTTGGAATAAGGCACTAAAGTAAAACTGCAAAAATGTGGCAGAGAAATTAACTTTATGTCCTGAATAAAAGTGTTATGTTTGGAACAAATCCAATAAAACACATTACTGAGTACCACTCTTCATATTTTCAAGTATAGTGGGCTCCATATTATGGGTATGCTTGTCATCGACAAGGACTCTGGAGTTTTTGGGAGGGATAAATGAGGGAAATGGAATGGAGCTAAGCACAGGCACAATCCTAGAGGAAAAGTTGAGTTTCAGTCTGCTTTCCTGAGAAACTGGGAGACAATTCATGTTTCAGCAGGACAGCAACTTAAAACACAAGACCAAATATACACTGGGTTCCTTACCAAGACGACATTGAATGTTTCTGAGTTGCGCTGGTTAAGTAGTTACAGTTTTGAACTTGATCGTTTATTAAAATATGACCAATTAAATCCATTAGAATCCCATCTTGTTACACAACAAGGAATGTGTGGGAAAAGGCACAAAAGTCCACATTTTTACATCATTATGAATAAAAATATCTGCCAGCGGCATTTTAACGGAAGAGTCACACTGTCTGGAACATTTCTCTAGTAATTAGTACCTGCTCCATGTGTACATGTGTACATGATTTGTGGCAAATCTGTTTCAATCATGTCTTTGGTCACTTTCACGTGGGTCAAGTACAAAAACACCCTAATGATTGGCAGACAATAGAGCCTCTCCCACAACGCAGGTGATGGCTGCAAGTTGCAACTGGCGAGGAGGAACTGCAGAAACTTGCAGTCAACTACAGTCAAACTTCATGACCTTTGATCACATGGTTTGTAAAAGTTCATGCAGTTGTTATGTAGGCTCAAGTCAGAATATGAGAACATATGAGAACTCATAGTTGCTTCCCACTCTTTATGCAAATGACCAGATATTGTCAATAGCTTCCAAATGAAGATAACATAAGATAGCAGTCATGGTAGATTTATACTAGAATCTGTGTCAGGTTAATCATCCCACTGGGCAGATGTCTGTTGGTTCAACATAATTTCTTTGAAATTATGTGGAAACGGCGGTCTAAGGCACTGCTTCGCGTGATTGAAGGACCTGAAATTGTCACAGCTGGCCATGACCGGGAGACCCATGAAGCATCGCACAATTGGTCAGCGTCTTCCAGGTTAGGTAAGAGTTTGGCCGGCCTGGATTTCCTTGTCCCATCAAGCTCTGCACTTCTTGGGTGGAAAAAGCGCCTGCAGATGTCATTTCAATGTCTGTTCCACATTGGTTCAACATAATTTCTTTGAAGTATGTGGAAAACATGGCACGTAGCGGTCTAAGGCACTGCTTACTATCACTCGCAGTGATTGAGGCATCATTACAGACCTGAGGTTGATCCCAGGCTGTGTCAAAGTCTACTGTCTTCCAGATATCTCTTGACATGAGAGATGAGATCAAGAGAAGGCAAAAATACTGTACTAGTGCAGAAACAAAGAAAGTCTTCTGTCTTCCAGATATCTCTTGATCTCTTATCCTTCATCGACCACGGAGCACCTGAACCTCCAGCACATCGCACGGATTCAGGCCATTTCAAACGTCTTCCAGGTTAGGTAAGAGTTTGGCCGGCCTGGATTTCCTTGTCCCATCAAGCTCCTCCGACATCTTGTGGTGGAAAATGTGTGTAGCGGCTGATGCCGCCGTGGTAGCTAGATCCATGTTCCTAGACGGTTCCTTTGGTGATTCAAGCTTGACCGCCATTGGTAAAATCCATCTTTCCCATGCATGAATAAATTGATTTAGTTTTAATTAATAAATAGATGTTTTATTTCTCTTACAGTAGGCTACATAGAGTCTACTTCTGCTTTTGTTCAGAGGACCTCCAACTTGTTAAATTACTTCATCACACTTATTAAGTTGCCTTAAAATCTTGACATGTACTTTACTATTGAGCACAATGGAAAAACACAGATCTCGTTTTCTCCTTAAACGATAAATAAAAGCAACATTTCAAACATTGCACCACTCTGATGCCCATCATGGGTTCAACTCTGTCCATTTTCAATCTAAGCCACAACAAAAGTGAGACATCTTGTCAACCACAACAAATGTTTCTGGACCAAATGAAGGTAGAACTTGTGGTATGTCAGATGTAACACATTTGGTACACAGACAGACAACGTTATCTCACCCTAAGCACCATGTCTTTTGGTTCAAAATAGAGAAAAGGCTGAATCATCAACATAAATTGATGCTGTAAACCATGTATTCAACAGCATAGGCTATATTTCTATATGAAAGAGAAACCTTCAACACCTCTTACATGAGGTATGACTGCTATGACTGTCAGTCCTCCCTCCTATCTTTAGTCCCCAGTGTCTTTAGTATGACTGCTATGACTGTCAGTCCTCCCTCCTATCTTTAGTCCCCAGTGTCTTTAGTATGACTGCTATGACTGTCAGTTTGATCTTTAGTCCCCATGTGTGGATGCAAGGATTGAACATGAGATTGACATGATACTGTTTTAAAACATATTTTGAAACAATAAACAGTTTTGGGGTTATGATAGGGTGGTGAAAAGCATGATCTGACGACACCCCAAAATGTTTCAATAGGTGCTGACTAATGGAAAGTAAACTGGATAAAAATAAATAAAGTTGCACACTACATATGCTCTAACAACTGAATGGGTATATAGAGTGTGTAGCTTTCATTTCATACGGATCTGGGGGAGCTTGTACAGAGCACCACTACTGTCCATCTTGAGAAGGTCTGAAACATACAGAGGCAGTAATTCTACTGTTAAACTTAATTGACCTTCTGAGACTGACAACCACTGTTGATGGACATGAACCACTGTGTGTAAATTAAGGTCAAATTGAGCTTAATTTATGATATAGTTGTTATATTGTGTGGTTTATGATTTCAGTATTCTCAAATGTAATATACAGTAGGCCTGTTGACTTCTTTTGTATGTGTGGTGTATTTGCGTAAAATATTGGGGCTTTGCATATCTGTCCTGCTCATTGCTCCACATACTTTTAAAACCCAGTGCTGATCAGTGACTGCTCACTCTTCAGAGCTACTGACACGCAGCATAATGATGATGTCACTGATTCTACTGCTGGGAACACTGGGGCTCCTTGTTCAGGTGAGAGACACTTGACTAACTTTGATTCATGATGGCTTTGGCTTCAGAATTAAACTTCATTTGTGAACATTGAAGATATTAATAAAACAAATCTGATTTTGCCCGATATGTTTCATGATAGAATGTGGAAGATTAGTCTGTTTGTTGTGATAACCTTACTAATCATCCTTTCTTCACTTTTCTTTTCTTTTTCAGAATCATCAGCAGATATCATTCTGACTCAGTCTCTAAATCTCAGTCTGTTCGCCCAGGAGAGGTTGTCTCTATCAGCTGTACAGCCAGTTCAAGTACGGGTAATAATCTCCCAGTGGTACCTGCAGAAACCTGGAGAAGCTCCTAAACTCCTGGTTTATCATGGTACAAACCGTCAGTCTGGGATTCCAGGTCGTTTCAGTGGGGTAGATCTGTTAGTCCTTATACTCATTACACTCTGACCATCAGTGGAGTCAGGCTGAAGATGCAGGAGATTACTACTGTCAGAAGGGTGGCAGCTCTCCATTCACACAGTGTTAGAGCGTCGTACAAAACCTCCCTCCCAGCTAAGAGGAACTGCTCTGACTCAACAGCTGCAGAGCTACAGAGTCTCCCGTATTCTAAAAGTATTCTAAACACAATTCTTCTAAATATGACACATACTGTACATATCTCTCATTATATTCTCCAAAATGTCTAATCTTTGTAAACACTGGGACCAATAAGGATACAGAGCTGTAGAAAATGCTTTCTTTTGAAGGACATGTTAAGCAAAATGAAAAATAGGTTTTAGATTATTTTTAACGCTTTGATTTCTATTCAAATTGCTTGAAGCACCAATTTCAGTACGCAATAGCAAGAATGTTGACCCTGTCGAACCCAACTATTCATGCCTACTCAGCTTCTATGCGCTCCAACCTTGACAGAGTGAATACAGTCATATGGTTTGCATTCAAGAAGTACTAGTTTGATATCATTATGATACAGTATATATATTTTTTGTATAATATATATATATTTTCATGGGGACAATGCACATAAATCAACATCAATCTTACAATAATGTAACATCAGGTAAATGTGCGGGGTTGGCCAAAAGCTATTTAGCACCTGTAGTCCCCAGGGCAGGTAGGGCAATCACACAGCCACAATACAAATACTTAATTAAACAATACAAAGTACAAATACATTACATCAATAATATATCATTCTAACAACAACAAATTATTAAGTAATAAAAACACTTTCATCAACTGTCGTCTTACATATAAAGAACTGCAGATAACTCTTGTAAAGGTTTGGAAAGATTTGAGCCATGTTTTTCAATTTAAATTTAAAGTACAATAATCAGTGCAGCTTCTCAAGTCCATAGGCATTGCATTTCAGTATATTGTATCTCTAACAGAAAAGGCAGATTGAGCGAATATGCTGTGTCAAAAGGGACAAATGCAATCCCCTGTAGTCACTGCCCTTGTTATCTTGGAGGTGCCTTCCTTGAGCATGAAATGCCAGCATAGGGGTGGAGGGGGGCAACACCATGCAGGATCTTAAAGACAAGGCTTGCATCAACATACTACTTAAACCTATCCAGACTGAAATAATCATGTTTGTGAATGATGTGATAATGGTGGTAACTGTTTGGGTTGGTATCAAACATCTTAAGTGTTTGTTTGCAGAGTGATTCAATTGGTTTCAGAATAGAAGCTCCTGCTTGTGAGGCAAAAGCTCAGATGTGAGAAGATCATAGCAAGCATATATAGTTAGGCGGCCTCCAGAAGAAGTTAAAGTTTTATAAACCTAGTGTTGGATAATCCAAACTTGACGTGTTAACCAACCTTCTTCATGTATCTTAAAGTTGGACTCCAAAATGACGCCGAGATACCTGAAGAGAGACACAACGTTCAGATTCTCCCCATTAACAAGAACAGCTTGTTGGGGAAGAATCAATGGATTTTTAGATAAGTACAGAAAAACAGTCTTGTCGATATTTAAATGCAGGCAATAATCAGGTCCATTTATGCAGCTATTTAAAACTCAGTACATCCATTGTATCGTCTTCATTTACATTTATTACATTTACATTTAAGTCATTAACATCCAGAGCTTCAAATTGGTGTTCTTAAGACATCCAGTGGAACAGCCACTTTACAATAGTTTAAATCTTTTAAGGGGGAGTGTACATCCTACCTGAAAGAGGTGGGGTTTCAGGTGTCTCCGGAAGGTGGTGTTTGACTCCGTCCTGGCGTCATACATATTGCCATTTTGACTGTTAACTTACTTCCTCAGTGGTAGGGAGGCGAAGGCCAGAGGTGGATGAACGCAGTCCCTTGCTAGGGCCTATAGAGGAGGTACTGAGGTGCCGCCTCACAGCTCCGTAGGCAAGCACCATGTGCATGTCTTGTGGGCAGAAGGAGATCATTTATATAGAGGGTGTAACGATTGTCGTCGGGAGAAGGAGAGGAGGACCAAAGTGCAGCGTGGTACTTATCCATAATATTTTTAATGAAGAATGAATACGGGAACCAAAACGACAAACAAACTGTTCTGACAGGTGCAACAAACCAGAAAAGAATCACCCACAACTCAAAAGTGAAACCAGGCTACCTAAGTACGGTTCTCAATCAGAGACAACGATTGCCAGCTGCCTCTGATTGGGAACCATACCTTGCCAAACACATAGAAATAGAAAACATAGAACACGAAACATAGAATACCCACCCACATCACACCCTGACAAAACTAAAAATAGAAACATACAAAGCAATCTACGGTCAGGGCGTGACAGATGGTAAACAGAAGGGGGCCTAATATTGACCCTTGTGAGACCCCAATGTTATAGTAAAGAAAGACTGACAGTGTCCCCCAGTCGAACCTTTTGACTTCTGTTTGTCAGATAGGAATACATCTAACATATATCTTTCACAAATAAATGTAGTTTACGTAGCCATAAAAGACCTGCGGTTGAAGTCCCCAACTTGAACGTCATGCAAAGTCTAACGTGAAGTCTGGTTCCCCAGCCATAGTCAGACACACACAGCTGCCCCAGTCCCAGAGGGTTTGAGGCTGGGAGATTGTGTTCTGTGGTGAGGCTGAAAGTGATATTTGCATGGGCAGGGTTACTGCAACACTCCCAGAATAGAGCAGCACAGTAGCCAGATGTTCACCTGTCCCAGATAGTTCCAGTGAGTTTAGAGC
>NW_027034866.1:0-9004 GCF_034236695.1 Oncorhynchus nerka | reverse complement strand
ACAACAGGCCACCACCACCATCAGGCCTAGTACTCCAGTAGAGTTAAAACAACAAGCCACCACCACCATCAGGCCTAGTACTCCAGTAGAGTTAAAACAACAGGCCACCACCACCATCAGGCCTAGTACTCCAGTAGAGTTAAAACAGCAAGCCACATCACTTCATAATACCCAGTACCCAGCAGAGCAAAACAACAGGCTATCACCACCATCAGGCCTAGTGCTCCAGTAGAGTTAAAACAGGCCACCACCACCATCAGGCCTAGTGCTCCAGTAGAGTTAAAACAACAAGCCACCACCACCATCAGGCCTGCAGTACCCAGAGAGTTAAAACAACAGGCCACCACCACCATCAGGCCTAGTACTCCAGAGAGCAAAACAACAAGCCACCACCACCACAGGCCTAGTACCCAGTAGAGTTAAAAACAACAGGCCACCACCACCATCAGGCCTAGTACTCCAGTGTAGAGCAAAAACAACAGGCCACCACCATCAGGCCTAGTACCCAGTAGAGTTAAACAACAGGCCACCACCATCAGGCCTAGTACTCCAGTAGAGTTAAACAAACAGGCCACCACTCACCATCAGGCCTAGTACCCAGCAGAGTTAAAACAACAGGCCACCACCATCAGCTTAGCACTCCAGCAGAGTTAAAACAACAGGCCACCACTACCATCAGGCCTAGTACTCCAGTAGAGTTAAACAATGTAGGCCACCACCACCATCAGGCCTAGTACTCCAGCAGAGTTAAAAACAATAAGCCATCACTCAATTATCAGGCCTAGTGCTCCAGCAGAGTTAAACAAGCCACCACCACCATCAGGCCTAGTGCTCCAGCAGAGTTAAAACAAGCCACCACCACCATCAGGCCTAGTACCCCAGCAGAGTTAAACAACAGGCCACCACCACCATCAGGCCTAGTGCTCCAGCAGATTTAAAACAATAAAGCCACCACCACCATCAGGCCTAGTACCCAGCAGAGTTAAAACAATGAGGCCACCATCACCATCAGGCCTAGTACTCCCAGTAGAGTTAAAACAACAAGCCACCACCACCATCAGGCCTAGTACTCCAGTAGAGTTAAACAACAGGCCACCATCACCATCAGCCCAGTACCTCCAGCAGAGCAAAACAACAGGCCACCACCACCATCAGGCCTAGTACTCCAGCAGAGTTAAAACAGGCCACCACCACCATCAGGCCTGTACCCAGCAGAGCAAATAACAGGCCACTACCACCATCAGGCCTAGTGCCCAGCAGAGCTAAAAATAACAGGTCACCACCACCATCAGGCCTAGGCTCCAGTAGAGTTAAACAACAGGCCACCACCACCATCAGGCCTAGTACTCCAGTAGAGTTAAAACAATGGCCACCATCACCATCAGGCCTAGTCAGTAGAGTTAAACAACAAGCCACCACAGCAGGCCTAGTACTCCAGTAGAGTTAAAACAACAGGCCACCACCACCATCAGGCCTAGTACCAGCAGAGTTAAAACAACAGGCCACCACCACCATCAGGCCTAGTACTAGAGTTAAAACAACAGGCCACCATCACCATCAGGCCTAGTGCTCCAGTAGAGTTAAACAACAGGCCACCACCACCATCAGGCCTAGTACTCCAGTATGCCCCACCACCATCAGGGAGAGTTAAAACAACAGGCCACTACCACCATCAGGCCTAGTACTCCAGTAGAGTTAAAACAACAAGCCACCACCACCATCAGCCTAGTACTCCAGCAGAGTTAAAACAGGCCACCACCACCATCAGGCCTAGTACTCCAGTAGAGTTAAAACAACAAGCCACCACCACCATCAGGCCTAGTGCTCCAGTATTAAACCAGGCCACCACCACCATCAGGCCTAGTACCTGTGCAGAGTTAAAACAACAAGCCAACCACCATCAGGCCTAGTACCCCAGCAGAGTTAAAACAACAGGCCACCACCACCATCAGGCCTAGTACTCCAGTAGAGTTAAACAACAAGCCATCACCACCATCAGGCCTAGTACTCCAGTAGAGTTAAACAACAGGCCACCACCACCATCAGGCCTAGTGCTCCAGTAGAGTTAAAAATAACAGGCCACCACTACCATCAGGCCTGGTGCTCCAGTGATTGACTAGTGTTCCATTATTAAAGTGAGCAGATTCCCAAGCCTATGTATACAGGGCAGCAGCCCTATGGAGTAGGGGTTGCACAATTGGGTGAAGCCACAGATGGTTATTTGAACAGTCTGATGGCCTTAAGATAAAAGTGTTCTTCAGTCCTTCGTCCCCCACTGATGCACTGTACTGACCTCAGCTTCTGGATGATAGCGAGGTGAACAGGCCATGGCTCTATGGTTATTTTCCTTCATTATCTTTTTGCCTTCCTGTGACACTGGTGCAGGTGTCCTGGAGGGCAGGTAGTTTTCCCCCGGTGATGCGTTGGGTTGCAGGCGGTGCAGTTGCTGTACCAGTGTGATAGTGCCTGGGACAGTGAAGCTTCCTCAAATTCCCAAAGTGCCTGTAAAGTTTGTGAGGGCTTTAGAGACCAAGCCAAATTTCTTCAGCCTCCTGAGGCTGAAGAGGCCCTATTATGGTGTCAGTGATGTGTACGCCGAGGGGAACTTGAAGTATTCCACATTCTCCACTTATGTCCTGGGCGAAGTGATAAGGGAAGCTCCCTCTGCTGTTTACTGAGTACGATCAGCTCCTTTATTTTGTTGACGTTGAGTGAGAGGTTATTTCTGGCACTCACTCTCCCAAGGCCCTCACCTCCTCCTTGTAGGCTGTCTCAGAATTGTTGGTAATCAGCCTACTACTTGTTGTTTCCATCTAAAATTGATAATTGAGCAGGAGGTGTAAGGCCACGCAGTCATGGGTGAACAGGAGCAGGACAGTGGCCGACCCTTGTGGGGCCCTGTGTTGAGGATCAGTAAATACCCTTTCAGGACAGGGAAGCTGATATAACATGTTTTGTAGAACAGATATGAGTCTCTGATGACAGAATAGGGACTTTAGCAGCTCTATGCCATTTTCTATCTACAACATACTGAACATAAACCCTTCCCAAACAGCCCCAGAGGGACACCATGTGTGAAACAGGATTTTTCAGTCAGCTCTTCATCCTAAAGTATGTGTCTGTTTGACAGATTATAGATGACAGAGACTGGAGGCAGCCTTAAATGCACCTGTAAGGGCAGAGTAATGCCTCTTGTCCTTTCCTCTTCCAGGTCCTTTGCACAACATTTTTGCCACATATAATCTATGCTCTACATGAGCCCACAGTAAGTATGCACTTATTATGTCAATATGACTTTGGGACAAAAGGACTTTCTGCCACATATGTTCTTTGTTTTTCTGTCAGTGAGAGGTCAGGTATGATATGTAGTGTGTACAGGTATGCCTATGGTTTTCCTGTTGCGTATTGCTACTATTCTCACACGCCAGTGCTTGCAGAGACACTGCAGGCCTATTGGCTGCCTTGGCTTCCAAGCCGCCATGCTGCAAGAAGTTGTCTAACCCTGGAGTGTAAACTATGTGTTTACTCCTTGCTACAGGGGTCATGACAATACCCTCCTCCCCTGATAGGAATCACAGATGCCTCCCTTAGCTTCTCTCTCTCTCTCTCTCGCTCCTTCACTCTCTCACTCGCTCCTTCTCTAACTCTCGCTCTCTCTCCCATATCTCTCTCCCTCCTCTCTACCCCTCCTCTCTTGCTCTCTCTCTCTCTCTCTCTCTTCTCTCTAGGCCGGTGTAATACCATGCCCAGATAGATAGCTTTATTGGCATTTGAATTAGATGTGTATCAAAGTAATTACCCAGCCTTCCTGCCTCTGGGCAAGACACTCATTGACAAATACGTGTCAATGCTGGATCATCTCTGGCCATGTAGACAATAAGAGGGGAACACACACACACACCATGCATATAGGCACACACACAAACACACACATTCCACACACACCGTGCATGCACACACACACACATCACACACGCACGTACGTGAGGCACACACACATGACAGCCACAGAATGTCAGGGGGGACACAGCAAGACAGGGTCTTAGACAGTCAGGGGGGAGACAGCAAGACAGGGTCTTAGACAGTCAGGGGGACACAGCAAGACAGGGTCTTGCGGTCAGGGGGGGACAGCAAGGGGTCTTAGACAGTCAGGGGGGAGACAGCAAGACAGGGTCTTAGACAGTCAGGGGGACACAGCAAAGACAGGGTCTTAGACAGTCAGGGGACACAGCAAGACAGGGTCTTAGACAGTCAGGGGGACACAGCAAGACAGGGTCTTAGACAGTCAGGGGGGACACAGCAAGCCAGAGGTCTTAGAAAGTCAGGGGGACACAGCAAGACAGGGTCTTAGACAGTCAGGGGACACAGCAAGACATGGTCTTAGACAGTCAGGGGGGACACAGCAAGACAGGGTCTTAAACAGTCAGGACACAGCAAGACAGGGTCTTGAGTCAGGGGGATACACAGCAAGACAGGGTCTTATACATTCAGGGGACACACAGCAAGACAGGGTCTTAGACAGTCAGGGGGACATAGCAAGACAGGGTCTTGGACAGTCAGGGGGACACAGCAAGACAGGGTCTTAGACAGTCAGGGGGACACACAGCAAGACAGGGTCTTAGACAGTCAGGGGACACAGCAAGACAAGGTCTTAGACAGTCAGGGGACACAAGACAAGGTCTTAGACAGTCAGGGAGGTTTCTGCAAGACAGGGTCTTAGACAGTCAGGGGACACACAGCAAGACAGGGTCTTAGACAGTCAGGGGGGCACAAGACAGGGTCTTAGACAGTAAGACAGGGTCTTAAACAGTCAGGGGGACACAGCAAGACAGGGTCTTAGACAGTCAGGGGACACACAGCAAGACAGGGTCTTATAAGATTCAGGGGGGACACACAGCAAGACAGGGTCTTAGACAGTCAGGGGGACACAGCAAGACAGGGTCTTAGACAGTCAGGGGGGGACACAGCCAGACAGGGTCTTAGACAGTCAGGGGGGACACGGCAAGACAGGGTCTTAGACAGTCAGGGGGACACACAGCAAGACAGGGTCTTAGACAGTCAGGGGGGGACACAGCAAGACAGGGTCTTAGACAGTCAGGGGGGGACATAGCAAGACAGGGTCTTAGACAGTCAGGGGGACACAGCAAGACAGGGTCTTAGACAGTCAGGGGGACACACAGCAAGACAGGGTCTTAGACAGTCAGGGGGGACACAGCAAGACAAGGTCTTAGACAGTCAGGGGGGACACAGCAAGACAAGGTCTTAGACAGCCGCTGGGCCATAGGTTAACACAGTGAAAACATGGTGTGTATTCTGTTGCACAGAAATGAAATCCAAGATTTTGTTATGTCTAGTTTTCACAAGGAAAGGAATGTGTTAGGAATGTGTGTGGTATGATTGTGGATTTTCAGGAGCCTGAATGACCTTGAATCATAGGACTGAATGTTTGCCAGAAGAAAAGGTGTTAAAAGCTAGTAGGCCTACTGTACTAGTGCAGTAACTAGAGAGAAGACTTGTTTTCATACACATTTTTTCACTTGAGAAGAAATCCTGAACCTAATATGGTAAATTGCTTGGCCCAAGAAAGTCTCTTCTTCTTATTGGTGTTGTGAGGGTTCAGTGACCAGCCGGAGGAAGACGACACGACAGCACCCTTCTCATGGGCCCACTAATTGGCTTGGTGTCTCCCTCTATACAGTCAGTTGCCAAGTTTGAGAATGACACAAATTTATTTTCACAGATTCTGCTGCCTCAGTTTGTATGATGGCACTTTGCCATACCTAGATACTTCATGTTATACTTCATGTTATGAAGAGTGATCAGATTAATTGCAAAGTCCTCTTGCCATGCAAATTGTCACGCTTTGGTCTTAGTATTTTGTTTTTTCTTTATTTATTTGGTCAGGCCAGGGTGTGACATTGGTTATTGTGGTGTGTTTTTGTCTTGGGGTTTTGTGGGGTGTCTACGTAGTCTATGGCTGCCTGAGGCGGTTCTCAATCAGAGTCAGGTGATTATCGTTGTCTCTGATTGGGAACCATATTTAGGCAACCATATTCTGTGAGTGTTTCGTGGGTGAATGTTCCTGTCTTTGTGTTTGCACCAGATAGGGCTGTTTCGGTTTTCGTTATTTCATTTCGTTATTTTTGTAGTTTCTGTATGTATAGTTTTTCCTTCATTAAAATATCATGAATCATCATCACGCTGCATTTTGGTCCGATCCTTGTTCTACCTCTTCGTCAGAGGAGGAGATAGAAGAGAGCCGTTACAGAATCACCCACCAAACCCGGACCAAGTGGTGTGGTAACAGGCAACAGCGGCAGCAGGAGCAGCGCGACAAGAATTTCTGGACTTGGGAGGAAATCCTCGACGGGAGAGGACCCTGGGCTAAACCAGTGGAGTGTAGCCGCACCAAGGTGCAGCGAGAGAGGGACTGGACATGGGAGGACGAACTGGACGGTGAAGGACCTTGGGCTCAGCCTGGAGAATATCGCCGCCCCAAGGAAGAACTGGAGGCGGCGAAAGCGGAGAGGCGCTGGTATGAGGAGACAGCATGGCGACGCGGATGGAAGCCTGAGAGTCAGCCCCAAAAATGTATTGGGGGGGGCTCACAGGGAGTATGGCTATGCCAGGTAGGAGACCTGCGCAAACTCCCTGTGCTTACCGGGGGGCTAAAGAGACCGGGCAGGCACCGTGTTATGCTATGGAGCGCACAGTGTTTCCAGTGCGGGTCATACCAGCTCTTCGTATTGGCCGGGCTAGAGTGGGCATCGAGCCAGGTAAGGTTGGGCAGGCTTGGTGCTCAAGAGCTCCAGTGCGCCTGCACGGTCCGGTCTATCCAGAGCCACCTCTACACACCAGTCCTCCGGTGGCAGCTCCGCACCAGGCTTCCTGTCGTGTTCTCTATCCAGTTTACAGTGCAGCACCACGCATCAGGCCTACAGGTGCGCCTCGCCTCTCCCAGCGCTGCCGGGCAGCCGAGCTGGAGAATGAGAAAACTTCGCCTCCCTGCGGACCTGACATCCTTTCACTCCCTCCTCTCTACATTTTCCTCTTCTCTCTCTACATAAGCCACTTTCTACCACCTCTAAATTCCAAGCATCTGCCTCTAACCTAGGAAGCTCTTTGCAACCTTCTCCTCCCTCCCCAATCCTCCTCCCCTCCCTCCTCCCTCTCTGCATTGGTCAACTTAATCGTAAACCATTTTGAAAAAGAAGGTCGACGACATCCGATCCTCGTTTGCTAAGTCAAACGACACCGCTGGTTCTGCTCACACTGCCCTACCCTGTGCTCTGACCTCTTTCTCCCCTCTCTCCAGATGAAATCTCGCGTCTTGTGACGGCCGGCCGCCCAACAACCTGCCCGCTTGACCCTATCCCCTCCTCTCTTCTCCAGACCATTTCCGGAGACCTTCTCCTTACCTCACCTCGCTCATCAACTCATCCCTGACCGCTGGCTACGTCCCTTCCGTCTTCAAGAGAGCGAGTTGCACCCCTTCTGAAAAAACCTACACTCGATCCCTCCGATGTCAACAACTACAGACCAGTATCCCTTCTTTCTTTTCTCTCCAAAACTCTTGAACGTGCCGTCCTTGGCCAGCTCTCCCGCTATCTCTCTCAGAATGACCTTCTTGATCCAAATCAGTCAGGTTTCAAGACTAGTCATTCAACTGAGACTGCTCTTCTCTGTATCACGGAGCGCTCCGCACTGCTAAAGCTAACTCTCTCTCCTCTGCTCTCATCCTTCTAGACCTATCGGCTGCCTTCGATACTGTGAACCATCAGATCCTCCTCTCCACCTCTCCGAGTTGGGCATCTCCGAGCGCGGCCACAACTTCAGTTGCGTCCTACCTGACAGGTCGCTCCTACCAGGTGGCGTGGCGAGAATCCGTCTCACACCACGTGCTCTCACCACTGGTGTCCCAGGGCTCTGTTCTATAGGCCCTCTCCTATTCTCTTTATACACCAAGTCACTTGGCTCTGTCATAACCTCACATGGTCTCTCTATCATTGCTATGCAGACGACACACAATTAATCTTCTCCTTTCCCCCTTCTGATGACCAGGTGGCGAATCGCATCTCTGCATGTCTGGCAGACATATCCGTGTGGATGACGGATCACCACCTCAAGCTGAACCTCGGCAAGACGGAGCTGCTCTTCCTCCCGGGGAAGGACTGCCCGTTCCATGATCTCGCCATCACGGTTGACAACTCCATTGTGTCCTCCTCCCAGAGCGCTAAGAACCTTGGCGTGATCCTGGACAACACCCTGTCGTTCTCAACTAACATCAAGGCGGTGGCCCGCTCCTGTAGGTTCATGCTCTACAACATCCGCAGAGTACGACCCTGCCTCACACAGGAAGCGGCGCAGGTCCTAATCCAGGCACTTGTCATCTCCCGTCTGGATTACTGCAACTCGCTGTTGGCTGGGCTCCCTGCCTGTGCCATTAAACCCTACAACTCATCCAGAACGCCGCAGCCCGTCTGGTGTTCAACCTTCCCAAGTTCTCTCACGTCACCTCGCTCCTCCGCTCCCTCCACTGGCTTCCAGTTGAAGCTCGCATCCGCTACAAGACCATGGTGCTTGCCTACGGAGCTGTGAGGGGAACGGCACCTCAGTACCTCCAGGCTCTGATCAGGCCCTACACCCAAACAAGGGCACTGCGTTCATCCACCTCTGGCCTGCTCGCCTCCCTACCACTGAGGAAGTACAGTTCCCGCTCAGCCCAGTCAAAACTGTTCGCTGCTCTGGCCCCCCAATGGTGGAACAAACTCCCTCACGACGCCAGGACAGCGGAGTCAATCACCACCTTCCGGGGACACCTGAAACCCCACCTCCTTTAAGGAATACCTAGGATAGGATAAAGTAATCCCTCTCACCCCCTCCCCTGAAAAGATTTAGATGCACTACTGTTCCACTGGAGGTCATAAGGTGAATGCACCAATTTGTAAGTCGCTCTGGATAAGAGCGTCTGCTAAATGACTTAAATGTAATGTAAATGTCTCCC